>NW_024472103.1:0-9997 GCF_017654505.1 Polyodon spathula | reverse complement strand
CAATGGTGGATACAAGTCCTGTAACACTCACAGATACAGCAGATCAAATGCATTTCTTACACTGTGCTCACACTAGCTATTAGCACAAGACTAGTCTTGGCTTTCCAGCCCTGCGTTACTAGCAATATAATTTAGTGTATCAGAGTGGTTTGCTGTACAACAGTGCCATCTAGCAGTCAATGACTTAATTGCAACTGGGGAAGATAGCGTTCCCTATAGCTCGGTACTAGAGATTAAGCAGATCATGGTATCCAAACCACAGAACTTAAATGAAAATAATGATTCTGTCTATAGCACAGTTTTAGGTACCCACTAGGAGACCAGAGCACTTGGTTTCAAAACTTAGCCCAGTCTCAAGAGCCACCAGGCTGGGGAAAATCCATGTCACCTTCCTATTGTATCAACCCCTGCATGCTCACCACAACCAAACTGGAAACAGCTCAGCTACGACTTTTCCTTAATAAAATAAATAAAGAAAAAAAAAACACACATTGTCCACCTGAGTGTTTAATCGGTAATGAAATGGGTTCGGATGTCACAGAAATGATCTACCTCTCTCTCTGGTGGTTTCAATGAAACCCAGCTGATGTTGGTTAGGATGGCTTCTTGTTGATGGAACAGCACTGTCTTGTGTGTCTGGTATGGTTACTGTAACAGGTCAGTCTATTCCTGAAGGCTGAAATCCTCGTCCTTCAGGGAGAACTTCTTCTTCAAAACCTCCGAGATGAGGGAGGCAGAGTCCTCGATTGGAAGAGAGGTGCAGCCGCGAGAGAACCTGCTGGAGGAACAGCCAGAAGTGTTAAAATACACAGAGCTGACTAAATCATTCCAGCCAATCTTAACCAATGTGAACTGGCATCATTTCAGAGGTCTCCACATTTTACACGTTTTATTTTAGGCGTTTTATTTTTGCTTCTGGTAAACTTCAAGGTCTTAAATACAATGCTGCCCACATTGAAAACCTGTTGATTAGTTGTCATCGGAAAAGCAGCGGCTGGTATAGTGAGGCGAGTCACTATGTAGAGTTTGACATCCTGTAAAGGAAATTGTAGTTTTATTTTTATTTTTTTAAATACAAGAAGAGCTATATACAAAGCAAACTGAATTATTTCCCCTTTACAAGAAGTCAGACTCCCAGAATTATTTTCAGGATGGCTGCATTCCTTTATGAAAGGAAGTGCTGAAGGGATGAAACTGTGCTCACAAAAATTATAAATTTACTCCAAAATAGTTCCCTAAACCATACAAGGGCTTTACTTTTCTCCCAGCTGGAAGGAAACCCCCGCAGTGCTTATGAAGCTCTGAATCCACAGTTCAATCCGCTGTGTATTTCACAAACCCTACAGCCTCCCTGTGGTATACTCCAGCTCAATAACTGCTTCACCTTGCCTTATTTATTGTGTTTGTTGCCTGGCATTACCCAAATGAATGCTGTCTCGGAAACTTTGTGAAATCCCACTGTGTAAAGGGTTCTCATAAACAGGGAAGAGTAAGGCTTTACAAAAAAGGAGAAATAGATTTGTGGTTTTGATATTCAACATCTCTATGGGCAGCATCACAAGTGACGCACCATAAGTATTTTTTTTTTTTTTTTTTTTTTTACGAGGACAAACATATGAAAACTACATCCTATTAACTGTCCACAACCAACTTAAACATCTCTTCCCTAAACATGCCACTAATGAGGAATTGCCTTCTATAACTCAACACTCCACCTCTCAGGAAGTTACATTTTCCATCACGTGTGACATAACTTGAAAGAACTCAGTTCTAGGCAGTAACCTCCACGTATTACAGCAATCCGTCACAAAACCGCCCGCTATGATCAACCTCTGCAGCAACGTTTGTTTATTACTGAACACAGAAGATTAGTCCACAGATTGTAGATCCTACCAAAGTTTTCATTCTGTGTTGTATGTGCTCCGTACGTTGTCATTGCTGGTCGTGTCAGGTGAGCTGTTCAGTGTGTTGATGATATGTGAATAAATCCTGTTCGCCTGCAGGGGGGGGGTGGGTATCAACTTCAACCTTCGTCTCGCTCTCCTGCCTGTCACTCAGCAGCAAATGCACGCACCCACAGGGCAGACAGCCACTCTGGGTCACAAGCATTAATACCCTGTATCTTTCTAAGCAAGGGATTTAGGGGAGCTCCTTAATAAAAGCTGAATCTCAAAATAATAATTGTGTAAATATAGTAATTGTTATAGCTGTCTATAACAGACTTTTTACATATCCGTCCTTATTCTGGTCCTACCACAGTCGGATACATGACGGATTACTGTACTATAATTATAATTTTTTATTTTAGAAACGTGACAGCCTTAGTTTAAAGAGCTCTCAGATCCCCCTCACCGGTCCTTGCTCATCTTCATCCGTTTCATGTCCTTGAGGATGTCCATGACGTCAGCGAAGCTGGTGGATTTGGACAGGGACACTGTGTTCTCCTCCTGCTCCTCGCAGTCCATGCCGGGCCGCTGCAGCTCAAAGGTGGCCGAGGGGGCCATGGAGAGGGCAGGGGGGTCGGACTCCAGGTCAGGCACTGCCTCAGAGAGGTCGCTGATCACGAACGAGCCTCCCTCCTGGAAGGACTCAAAGGGGGCCATTGAAAAACTCAGGCTGGTGTCATCTGGGGACAGGAGGTCAGGCGTCACAGGGGCTAAGAGAAAAGAATTGGAGAGCTGCTTAAAGAGGCATTAGCCAAGGATATGACTATAAATTTTGCTGCACAGATAAAGCGTTAACGGCTTACAATGCACACCATTTGACTCCAATAGCACAATATCCCTGCTGAAGATGATTAGTATTGATCAGTGTTTAGATCAGTGCTATTCTGCAGTGCTGTCTGTGCTGCAGTTGTCACAGTACCTGACTCTGCCACCACTATCTTGGCGATCTGAGCACGCAGTCGACTGAGCTCGTCCTGTAGGGCTGTGGTTCTGTTCAGTGCAGTCTGACCTGGCTTCTTCAAGCCCTCCATCTTCTTCCCCTCCCTCCTGAAGTTGGGCACCGAGGAGTTTCTATGGAGAACCAGCAGAGGCGTTGGCTTCCACTCCTGCCTGAACGGGCGCGAGTCACTCCTGCAGGAAACACAGGGAGACACATCAGAGACCCTGGCATAAAATATCACAGAACTGACGTGACTTTCTATTCATCCCAGACAACAGAATTCCAACAAGGTTACAGGGGCTGTATTTATTTAATTGTCTTCATGGCAATTGATGCACACCTTGTAATACATTCTGCTTTGGTAGTAAACTGGTAATATTTGTCGCCTCACTGCAGTTGTTGTGGGACGAATTGCTCATTAAAATATTTGAAGATGTGACATCAGGGCCACTTACCTATTCAGGGATACCAAGATATTGTGAAACCTGTGCATTAGTCCTGCAGTTCAGCAATGTGTTCATTGCTGAACTGTGCTGAATGTGTTCAGTTTGCCAAGCTCTTTAGACCACTCCTAGATCCCTGCTTCTAATACCTCCTAAGCCAATCAGAGCCCTCACCTGACTCGGGCATACGTCTCCTCCTCGTCAGCAGCGATCCAAGCAATGTCCGCCAGCGTGGGCACCATGGGCTCTGTGAGGTGCTGAGGGGGCAACCCCGGGAGAGCCTGGCAAAGAGACAGGACACAAACTGAGCAGGGCGCTCAACAGCCACTCAAACCAAACTGAATTATAGCTTAACCAGCACACTCACCACTTAGCTGGTCGAACGTTACATGGAGCTTTGATACTGATTAGAATATGCACTTTAAACCTGTTTGAAGATTAACTGAATATACAGAAGATAGTCCATTCCACTTCAAAAGACCAATATAAAAAAGGGCCCTCCTTCACCCTCTTACCTGGAAGCAGGCTCTTGGGCTGGGTTTCAAAGGCAGGGTTGATCCGATTCTCCGGACCACACTGCGCGTGGAGCCATGTGGCTTGTTCTGCCAGATCGGGATCACCTTAGTAGGTGGCAGAAAACGACAATTGAGCCGAGTCACCATTTAGAGCCGTAAATACAAGAAGGTACGCCATGCATTTGGAGCACATACACCATGCACTCTAACATTAAAAACACCAATGATCCCCCACACCCCCCCATAAAATCTAATTTCAATATTTGCACAATCAACCTTATAACTGGCACCAGTCTCTTGAAGATCTTCTGGTTATTTTCTTGAGGGATATACAGAAGTACAACAGATAATAATTTTTTTGTGCATGTTAGTTATATATTTGAGAATGTGTGTATTAAAGGATTCCATGTCATGGAATATCTGAAACACGGGTCAAAACTCAATAAGCCGTGTATACTGTGTGTCATCCATGCATTTGTACTAATAGGTTGTCAACCAAAAATACTGCCAGGACATTTAGCCCATGCCTCAATAAAGTCTACTTACCGCGTCTGTTTCCATATCAGAATGTGGAAAAGTCGATGAAACCAAAATTGAGTCCGTGTGCGAGTTCTCGTCCAAACGACTGAACTAGATAACTAAATGCAGCACGGCATGTCCCACAACACTGCAGCACCTGAGATGCGAGAGGTAAACACAACAGCTGGAAAAAAACCAAAACCAAAAAAAAAAATAAACAAATGAATGAATCTGTTTAGTTCCTATACGAGTAACTGGTATTTACCCAAAAGTGAAAACACATTCCGCGGTTTGAAAGATAGCAGCTGCTCCATTCTACCAGTTTACATCCCTTAGTGGTTTTGTAAAAAAACCCACATTAGCATACAGGACAAAGCGGGGTATTTACCGACAGCTGAGAAAATGACAATTACACGCCACTGTTAGCACAGCTGCACTGCCCTCGAGTTAAATGTGAGCGGGCATCCTGAGAAGTATGTGATTCACTGGGAAAGTGCTTTGGCTGACCTCAATTTGTCAACCTTGTTGTCGTACATTCATTAAATTGCACAAATTATCTTATTCTAAACAGAACTGACGGACGCAATACAGACTAAACATGTTAAATATTACTTATACACATTACAATATCGCCGGGCGCCCTAATTTAAACGCGTTTTAGTCCTCACCTCACCTTCTTCCTATCCGGACAGCTTTGTTGTCTTATTTTTGCTCTGCCGGGCGATAAAGACTGCTTGTACATCCAGCTCTGTGATTGGTGTGACCCCACGCCGGTTATGTGGTAGCAGCCAATGGGGTTGCAGTATAAGCCGGGAAGGGGCTCCAACCGTTTTGCCTGCTTGAGGGGTCGCTCTGTGACGACACTGCGGGTTTAAACAGGGGTCCAGCGCCAGGGCTCCCCCTGTCAGCACACCCGCATAACGGCGGGGGCTTGGCTTTATTATTAATTCGATTTTTGCATTAGTGATTCTTACATAAAACATTATAGAATGTTAAAAACAACCCGATTGACAAGTATTTCTTGTTATCTAGAAAAAACATACTTTCAAAAGGTGCGTTAATTAACGGATCGCCCCACTATTGTATTGCACGCTACCAGGACTGGCAGGCACAGTCCCCATTGCGAAACTAATTTGGGAGGGTAAAATGAAGGGCAAAATTGCGACTTTTGCACTTAACAATTACTATTCCATTAATATTTGCATATAGTTATGTAACATACTTATCTTGGTATTCTATGATTTTAAAGCAAATGAGAGGTCCTGATTGTAAAATCGTCAATTACAAATAATAATAATATCTTTATTTTTATATAGCACCTTACATAGCGGACCGCCATTACAAAGCGCCTTGCAGAGGTAGGCTGTGCATTGTGCATTATATGCAGAGTCACTTACAATAGGACCTTGATTTAACATCTCATCCGCAGGATAGGAAAAGTGTCTGACTGTGGAAAGAGACCTTTACGGGCATGGTGGGGGACCCTCAATGCTACTTGCCTAACTTGCCCATATTGTAAATGTATGAGAAAGGGCATATAATTATGTAACGACCCTTTCTTGGAACCGACAGTAGCCAATAAGATGTCACTGTCACTTTAAGAGTAGGGAGGGGCGGAGCTCGATGCTGAACTGCTCAATTTTCAGGAGCGACCCCAGATTCACACGCAGAAACAAAACATGAAGCACCGTGATCGGACCCAGAGCCGCTTCACTTCATTGAAGGACTTCTGCATAACAGGTGTGTGTGTGTGATAATACTGACGAGTAGACTAAGTGATAAATAGAGCCGTGGTTGATTCACGTCTTTATTGGGAGCGGAATCCAGAAGCGAGCATTTTGTAAGCGAGGTAAGCGTCATAGGCTGTCTTACTTGCAGTAAAGGATTGCAGCCCGGTGTCAGCACTAATTTGATATGGGATTTGGACCTGGTGCTGATACAGTCCATTCGTGGATTATGACAGGCTAGAAATCGCGTCGGCATTGCAATTCAGGAGAGACACGGAACACACCTGGCTGGCCACGCTTTTATTTAAGGCAAGCTGCCAAAAGTAGAACAATAACAGCCTCTGTTTTGGGGCAAAAAACCGTGCTTTTTATACTGCATTGCATTGTAATAAGATGCAATATGGCGGAATTACAAATTGAAAGTGTAGAGGTACACCACCATAACAGATTGTATTATTGCAGTCCCGTATAACGGTTCTGTGATGTGTAAAATAAGTATAGAATTATGACATGATTCTGGTATTGATGAATACACCATTAAAGCTGTATAGACAGCACATACCTGTGGAAGAGACTGAACGCAATTGAGCTGGTCACAAGTACTTGACTTTAACCCTTTCATTCGTGAATTTATTGTTGTCGAAATTTGGTTATGTAATTAAAAACGAACCATTGTTTATTGAGTACACATGAGAACAGGACTATATATATATGTATATATATTCTTTACAAGTATTTATACACTACCTCAGACTGGGACTTATGATAAGGTGGGGCCTCAAAACCAAAATGGTAAAATGGAGTAATTGCAATATACAACCATCAGGTGGCGCCATACACTATGCTAAAGTTCTACTAGAATATTGTTCCCTAATATTTCAATATGTTCTCCTCTTTACAAAAAGTACGAATAGGTCCAGTACTGCTAAGTTACTAGCCCACACTGCTGTGCTAAACGCCAGTAGTCGCAGTCAAACCCTAAGCATTAAGCTGTATGGTGTGTCTAAGTAATTACTACTGTTGTGAAATTCCATATTTAATCCCTTGCAGTCTACTCTGCTAAATTAATGTAATTGCTGTAAACACGTGCTGGGGTGGCCAGTAAGAAACCAGTGACTGGGTCCCTTTCAGCTGGGCTTCTTCAGTAGGGTAGAGGTGAGAGTGTTGGAAGGAGGCTGTGAATCAGTACTGACGCATGCATTTGTAATCAGAGTGATGCAGAGCAGAACGGCCTTTCTGAACAAAAAGAAAGAATGAAGTCGGACTGGAGAGAGTTTGTCACCCTGTTCATGTTTGCAGTGTTCTCCAGCCTCTTTAGTTAAAGAGTCATACCAGTGACCTGTGGCCAAACAAGGCTTGGACCAAGGGACTGCCTTCTGTATTATTTCATCAATTCCGCATGTCTGTCTCCAGGCTCTCTGATTAACTAGCGATTCATTTTCCTAATGCACCACAAAACTACCAGATAACTATTTGTGCTGCATTTTTACTAGTGCTGCACAAACTGATTATTCAGACTGAGCTCTCTGCAGAATGCTGTGCATTAGTTCAGTTTGTCTTTATTGTCATAAAGCGTTCATTGAATTTGGGCCGAAGTGGTAAATAGGTTTAACAGGTCTTGTGTAAGTAACTGTGGGTATTGAAATAGGGTAGCTGTCTGAATAGTTTCTGGTGACTCTGTGTTATATTACAGTGAGCACAAGTGGTGATCAGCATGCTCTGCAGGTTCCTGCCGCTGCAGAAAGTGTTCCACTGTAATTGGCACTGATCAGACAGCATGTGAATGGAATGGGAAAGGGCTTATCATCCTGGGCAGGGAGACGGGCAAGCCGGCTGCAGATCAGGGCAGAGACAGTGGCTGCCTTTGTGCACTACGGATTTTAATACAGCACAGCCAAAACTGATTAAATAAGACAGCGAGCAGCTCCAGTACTGGCCTCCTGGGTCACCTAGTTTGAAATGTAGAGTCTGTATTACAATAGCATTACTTAACTGATGGGTCATCTAATGTTAATCTGATGGTATTAATCACACAACCTGGTGAATAATCCACAGGCGTTTAGGGCTGTGCAGTCTGCAGGATTAATATACCATTCATAGCCAGTGTTTTTTAGATATGGGTTGACTATCTGTTGAGGATATGATGGTGCATTTGCATTGCTTTCCATTCTTGTCTCTGGCACGCGGGGTGCTTGTCTTGTCAGGGGTGTAGACTGGAACAAGGCTGTCCGTGATGAGGACTGAGGGAGGTGGGAGTAGCTGAAAAGGGCAAGAGTGACAAGTCTGCTGAGCGAATGAGGGGCCATGGACCATAAACCACGGCGACAGGAGAGGCCAAAGAGCTATTTCAACAACGTCAAGACAAGGTAAACTAGGGCAAACCAACGGAAAACTAAAATAAAATTATCGGAAAAGCAAAGGTACTGTAAATTTAATCCCACAAAATGACAAATTTACGGCTTAACTGGTTGACCAGTCAGTTTGTAAACGTATTTATTTTTATTTTCCTCACAAACCGAAGCGAATTTTACACCAGAGAAAACCTGAAGGCAAGGAATTCCTCTCAACAATACAACAACTGCACAGTGTACTTCAGCAGCAATCTGAAATGTTAGACCAACTGAAAACAGCATCACACGAGCTGCTGTAGTCTGTAAATCTGTGCTGCATTCTGCACTGAGTGCAGCCCTGTTGTCTGAACAGACTTCACTAGCATGCCAGAGAACACACAGCTGTTCCTTTGTTAGCAGTAATGATGGCTAGAGTCTGCGTGTCAGTGAAATTTAACACTGCTGGAGTGATTGTCTGTACTGCCTGCAACTTCTTCACCTTAGCTGTCTGTTCTAAACTCTCTTGAATAATTCAGCATGTGTTTAATTTAATTACAGTCCTAATTGCCAGCTCTGAGGCTGAATTTATTTACAGTCTGCTTCAAAGATCACTGTGTCACTATGCAAAATGAATAGGCATGGGTTTTGCTTTACAATTGTTAACATAAAATAAATTGTGAATATACACAGTAGTATGCATTCACACAACATAGAACATTTCAAAACCTTGTAAATCTCATGATTTGCTTATTATATGGGTGTAGCTAGTTATGACAAACAGACCTCACAATACCATCTGACCACTATTGCGTTTCTAATGAGTATCCTGGCTTTACCACGCCTCTCTGAGCTCTGCAATGCTTGACTCTGCTTTACCACGCCTCTCTGAGCTCTGCAATGCTTGACTCTGCTTTACCACGCCTCTCTGAGCTCTGCAATGCTTGACTCTGCTTTACTGGACCTCTCTGAGCTCTGCAATTCTTGACTCTGCTTTACTGGACCTCTCTTAGCTCTGCAATGCTTGACTCTGCTTTACCGGACCTCTCTGAGCTCTGCAATGCTTGACTCTGCTTTACCGGACCTCTCTGAGCTCTGCAATGTTTGACTCTGCTTTACCATGCCTCTCTGAGCTCTGCAATGCTTGACTCAGCTTTACCACGCCTCTCTGAGCTCTGCAATGCTTGACTCTGCTTTACTGGACCTCTCTGAGCTCTGCAATTCTTGACTCTGCTTTACCACGCCTCTCTGAGCTCTGCAATGCTTGACTCTGCTTTACCATGCCTCTCTGAGCTCTGCAATGCTTGACTCTGCTTTACCACGCCTCTCTGAGCTCTGCAATGCTTGACTCTGCTTTACCACACCTCTCTGAGCTCTGCAATGCTTGACTCTGCTTTACCATGCCTCTCTGAGCTCTGCAATGCTTGACTCTGCTTTACCACGCCTCTCTGAGCTCTGCAATGCTTGACTCTGCTTTACTGGACCTCTCTGAGCTCTGCAATGCTTGACTCTGCTTTACCGGACCTCTCTGTGCTCTGCAATGTTTGACTCTGCTTTTCCACACCTCTCTGGGCTCTGCA
>NW_024472102.1:0-75000 GCF_017654505.1 Polyodon spathula | reverse complement strand
ACACTTGACTGTGCTTTACCAGACCTCTCTGGGCTCTGCGATGCTTGACTATGCTTTACCAGACTGTTCATTATTACAATTTGCTCTGTGAAACATTTATAATATTTGTGTCTTTTAGGAAATGTGAGACCTACAAAATGATGGTTATAGGTCAGGATCGCTGGAATATTTAGCATGTGTTTGAATGGCAGAAACTTGGGGGGGTTGTAGTTGGTAAATGAAAGAGACTAAAGTCCATTAAGACTCATTACTTGACATAACCTCATAAATGAACAGAATTGGCTGGCAGCAGTTGTATAAAAATAGGCTTCTGAGAATCAGATGGTGTCTGTATGGTGTCACTTTACTTATGGGTATAGAAAGGGGAACTTCAACAGACAGCTTGTGATATTATTGGAATCATTAATAACAGTGGGCTTACCAACTAGACCTCCACAGAGGAGCACGAAACCACGCGGGCTGTAATTTAAAAAGCGGGCTTGTTTAGTTGCCTGCTGGAAATATTTCAGCACACTGCAAGGTATGCTTTACTTTTTCTTGTAGGTGTATTTTAATCTAATGTGGCCCAAATCCACAGCCATGTGGGTGCACTGTTTGTTTGTCTTAGGGCCCCTTAGCTGAACCGAGATATCCCAAAATGAACAGTGTGAGTGTTCACTGCTGCTAGGTCTTTACAGGGGTGTTGAAATTGAAGTCAAGATGAAAACCTGCCACGTTTAAAAAGACCTCCGTTTCCCCTTACCTTTACAGCACAAGCTCGTGCTGAACAAAGCACTTCTTTGATTGTTTCGATGGCGCTCGCCACAGAAATCAGGTGCTGACTGTCAGGTGAGGGTCGCTGGTGTCAATCGGGTCGGTTTACCATTCACAGTGAAAGAGAAACAGCTGCTCGGGTTTGTGGCGATTGCTGTGGAGAACAGCACTCCACACACATCCAAACACTTGTTTTTTTTTCACTTCGAATACCAATGACCCTCACCCATGAACAATGGGATAAGAGGTTTGTGCAGCAGTGCCACACAAAGAGGCGGTAATGAGTGGAGATCGTGGCGGAAGCTGAGATGAATGTGTGCATCTCAAGAGAATGTCTGCTGCTGTTCATTTTGAAGCTTGCTGCACTGCCATTTTGTATGCTCCTTGTGAACTTGTATAACCATTCATGCCAGCAAACAAAAGGTTTTCATTGCCAAACAAAGCCCTGTTCTGTGTTAATGCTGTACCTGCGGGTCGATTCCAGTTGGTGAAGTTCTTGCTCTAATCTTTTAAATTGAGCAAGACAGTTTGAGGTAAAAACGACTTGCAGTTGACCACAAAAGTAAAAGTATAATTAGTTTGTGTTTTGAAACCACATGACTGGTTTGGAAAAGGATCTTTTTCACAGTTCAAGCAGTATTGTGATTCCTAAGTTAATAATAATAATAATAATAATAATAATACCACTACTACTGATCAATAATAATAACAGCACAACATATTCAGAAACTATCATACTTTTTAGCAGGAGTATACTGTTCAAGAAGAAATATCGACGATGTCGACGAGGAAAATATATTTTCTATTATGTTTTTCATTATGCATTATAAGAGTCAGCCTTCAGATGCTTTGAAACCCATTATCCCATTAACGCCCCTTCAAGGTTCTAATGCGGACATGAGTTTTAAAATCTATAAAGCTGAAAAGGCATGCAGTTTTTTTTTTTAATAATATAAATGTATCGAGCTGTCAAAGCTAAGTGCAGGTAATGGTGGTTGGGCAGATTGAATATTCTGCTGTCATTCACCAAGACTGAACAAGCTAACTCTTGAAGCATGTTCCACTGCAGTGACATGTGTGTGTGTGTGTGTGTGTGTGTGTGTGTGTGTGTGTGTGTGTGTTCAGTTAAGGTGGAGGACAGGTTTTTTCATGGGAGAGCACGAAGCTACATTTGTTATGTTGAAAGCAAGCAAGCAGCGGTAGGAAAAAAAAACAAAAAAAACAGCGTCCTCTATGAATTTTCAGTTGGGGTCCCTATTAAAAAAAAAAAAAACAATGACAAAACAAAAACCCCAGCCATACAAACAGCTTTTTTATTCAGAAACATTTTTAAGTAGCTCATAAGTTATATGAATAGCTTGTAAAATGTAATCTCGCCAACTGTAGCTTGGTCTAAAATCCAACTAGTGGCTACAGCAGAACTGAACTGAAACCCAGACATGCCAAGCCTCACTCATTGTAGGAACTTTTCAGTCTCAGCTGTAGCACTGTCACCCCTTAAAGAAAGGAAATGTCAAAGCGCTTGAATGCTGTATAACAAATCTCACTTATAGTTGTTGCTCATTTTGAACGGCATCTCAGGAAACCCAAATGCAAGAATTTGAATTGCCACGCATGTATTTTATTTCTCAGTGCTACTTTTTCAAACCCTTTTTTTAACATCACAAAGGCTAGGCAAGAAGTTGAACAGCACCCCCGAGACAGCTGACTGCCCCTCAGCCCAGCCTCCGAGCAGCCAGCAGAGAGGGGAGGGCAGCGACCCCTGTTGGGCACCGCCGAGCGACCCCAACAGGAGCTGCCTTCACACCAGACCCATCCGCCACCCGGCGCTCCGCAAGTACTACTTAATGGGTAAAGTCAGCTGCATTTAAACTGAGTGAGACACTGGAGAGTGTAAGCGCTGGGGATTCCACAGGGAGCATCGCATGGGCTCAGACGCTCCCAAGGGCTAGGGAGGCAAAATCAGCAGGCACTGTTTCTCCTGCAGCGTACCTTACTGCAGGAGAAACTCAAGGGCTGGCCTTTGTCTTCCAGGGGCTGGTAGCTCGCCGACAACCACTGTTGTGCTCCTGTGTGCCAGTTTAAAATACAAGCAAAGGAACAAAAGCTTTTCAGTACAATACAACTGGGCTGCTGGTGGTTCTAGTTTCATAAGATAATATAATGGATTTTAAAACTTGTCAACACTGCTTTAATACACAGGCTGGACCCTGGAACAGATGCTGGGAGGGTTTTGATCTTTTTTTAGTGTGCAGCACTGGAAGGCTGATTTGAAGGAGCCCGGCTGTGTTTCTATCAAGCTCTGTGTGTTTCGCAGACACAGCAGAGTCATTGTTCCACATTAGCTGTCTCTGCTCAGGGCTTTGTGAATCAGAAAAGGCTTTGGAATTCCGGTCTCTTAACTGTGCTCCAGCAGGATTGAGTTACATCAGATTTATTTTGCTGACGTCAGCCCTGATACATCTGCTGTCTAGCCAGGCGTGACAGAGGCAAGGAGATGCCGTCTTGTTGTGTGACAAATGCATGTCTCACATTCCATTTGCATAACTTGCAAGGGATGGTGCATTTACAAAAAGTGTAAACTAGACAATATCGCAGGTGTTTTCTTGAGATTATATTTTAGTTTTAGTTTGCTGAAGATACAGGAAGTATATAAACCATATGGCTATATTTTTAACTGTTTCTGTTTGGAAAATAATCTAATCAAAAAACAACCTCAGCTTCAAAACACTCAATCAGAGTTCAGATAGAAGTTCAATCAGAGTTCAGATAGAAGTAGACAACACTTTGGATAGTGGCCTCTTCAGGACAAGAAATGTTTGTCTGCTTGACAAGTTTTTTTTTTTATGACAAGGACACTTGTGTGCTCGTACTGAAGTGTGCTTCAGAAGAGAACACTTGCATTGCAAGGCTTACAGAAAGCCAGCCCACTGACCTCGCAGTTTAAAGGAACAATTCCTTTTTATTTCTTTAGATTCTGTTCCATTGCAAGAAGAAACAAAGACTAAAGGTGCAGTTTGGGATCAGCCAAATGGAACGGTTGAATACACAGTAAGTGCTACTTATGTGCTGTGGGTATTGCAGGATTAGTGCTGAATGTGCCTCGTGTCTTCAAATACTCCAGCAACACCCCTTGGGATTATTTTATTGTTGTAATTTTACAGTCTGTTTAGGAAAAAATCTTTGCTGAAACACAAATATTTTATTGGGTAGCTGCATGCCAAAGTGTGCAAATTAACCCACTTGCTATTTTCTGAATTATATAATAATACTAAAAGAAATGTCAGACAAATCTTTCTCAGTGTTTTCAGTGTAGAATTTTCTTTTGGTATTCATGCAGATACTGTCGTTGAGTGGTTTGTAGGCAGTGATGAAATATCATAGTGTTATGAAGGTTAGTTCACGTTGGAATATCTTCATAAGATTTGTTTCGTGGGCGGCAGCAGGAGCGTTCGTGTTTAATTCAGAGGGAGGGAGCATGTGTACTGCAGCTGAGACCTCTGATAAAACTCCAGAGTGTGCAGAATAATTGAGAACAGTCATCCAGGAAGCCTGTTTTAGTATAGCACTATTGTGAGGCACTGCACTTTACAGATTTACATGGTTTTGTTTCTGATTTGCTATGTTCACACAAGGAATTGAGTGGTTAGTTCAAACCCTGTTTGATGCATCATTCTTCTGTTTGTGGGGCACGCGTGTCCCTTGTAAAGGGTTAAGGCTGGCTGTCCCTGGATTCTGGGCTGTGTAATTGTATCTCATTCTGAAGGATGAGGACATCGATAGCTGCCAGTCCCTGCAGTTGTGTGCAGTCTGTCCTGTTTGTTTTGCTCCCAGGTGCGTTCCGAGGACACTCTGTTCAGTGTAGCGTCCCAGTTCCACACCACCCCAAGCCAGCTGATGAAATGGAACCGACTGTACACTCAGACACTGCTGCCAGGACAGGTACTGTGCAGGGTCGGGTTTTGAATTGCAGGGGTACAGGACAGTGCACCACGTGATTCCTGTTTCTCAAAACGTTGTACTCCAGTGTGAAATTTGAACCTTTTTTTATTGCAAAAAGGAAAATTTAATCTGTTTGATTGCAAGCTCTGATTGCAGACTTGTAGTATGTCTGTAATGTCCTGATGCTAGATACAAGTACATCGTCCTGGTTTTTAACCCTGTAGAATGTAAACACCACACGCTCTCTATCATAAAGAATTGCAGAGCAGAGTTACCAGTCAGGTCAATTGACCGGTGCATTTATGTAACACATTTTAAAGTAACTCTATAAATATCTAAGGGCATGTTAGTTATAAAATGTCATTTATAAAAACATCATTTCCAGCGACAACACATTTGAGACCACTTCTCTTTAATGCCACATATCCAGTTTGCATTGCCGTTTCATATTCTGCGCTATTATATACAATATTGCAAGTCATGGTTGTCGTCTTTTTTTTGTCATACTGATAGGTCTAATATTGAGTTTACAACCACGCCATGGGATGGGTGTTACTGACATAACATCCCCCTGATCAGCACTCTGAACAAATCACTGATCTGAACAGGGACCAGCCACGACTGGTTTGGGATTAGTGGGAGTCTGCTTACAATGTGACTAGCGGGTCGTTTTGCTATTTGTCAGTAGGCAGTGTTGAATACAGCGTGAATATCACAGAGCATCTTACACGGGTTATTGACGTGACCTATTTGTGGATTTTTCTGTAGACAGGACAGCAGAAGTAGCATAACATCACATACAGAAGACCCGATCAACTTTAAGTTCATTTAAAAGGAGCACAAATTTTTTTTGAATTTCTTGATGTAACTTTCCTATATTTTCTGACTTTAGATTAGGAGTTGTTTAAGATCAGAGCACTGTCGCTCTTGGAACGCTGGCTACCATCTTTACAGAATATTGTATTGATTTAACAAACAGTCCCAGCGTGTGATTGTAGAAAGAATACAAGTATTGCTGCGCATACAGCACTGGCATTGTCACACGGGTGGCTTGCTGGTGACATCGGACCAGCAAACGGTTAGACTCCGTACTACGGGAATGAAGCGCTGATGCGCGTTTATTTAATAAAAGATTTAAATAGAAAACAAACACTTTGTAAAAGAAAACGCCGCGTTGGCCAGAACAAACAGACAATACAAAACACCGATGTTCCAAATCCAGCACGAGTAGCAATTGTTTATAGTTTCTTAGATCTTTTTACTTCTGTTCCTTCTGTAAACCATTCAGGTTCCTGCCTCTCTCATGCAGCTGTGCCTGGGCTCGATTGCTTGTCAATCATTTAGTCGGGCTCAGGCACAGTCTGCATGTGAACTGATTTAGCAGGGGAGGCAATTCACCTTCCCGGCCGACCTGAACACCAATGCACAAACACATGCATTTTAAATAATAGCAACACAAAATACACACAGGCATCCACAGGTGTTCCAGCTCGTTTCCTCCTCAGCCATCCAGCTAAACAGCAGCAGCCAGCGGGGCACCCTCGATTTCAAGGAACTCAAAATGAAACGGCATCAATGTGAATTAAGGTCACGGTATGTTATTGCTGCAGCATGCTTCTTCCAACTTCAACTCCCTGTGCCACTGGAGTAAAAAAAAAAAAAAAAAAAAAAAAAAAAACACCCACGCACCCACGCACGCACGCACGCACGCACGCACGCACGCACACACACACAACCTGTATGTGCTTTGTGCAGTTCAAGGGTTTGGAGTGCAGTTTCCAGAGTCCAAAATAAAAACGCAGAGAGTTTGTATTTTACAAACCCTGGGACTGTAAACATGCATACAGTCACGCGGGTGTATTATAAATAGCACAGGAACAGAGCGAGAATGTCATCTATGTGCAACAAAGAGGTTTTCTTTATAAATGATTATTGTTGTAGTTCTTCTTAGTAGCAGTAGTGGTGTTAATATACTAAGATGCAACATATTAATTCCCGGATTATGCGATTAAGGGAAAAGGAACCTATGCTGGAGTGCATCACTGTGTATTCTGCTTTTGTCAGCCTTTCCCTTTTCTGTCCAGTGCTTTACTTGATAAAGTTGTCCTTACATTTTTCCTGTGTGTAGAGTGCCAGCCTAGACACTTAAAGTATTGCTTTTAGGAGTGAAAGCACCAGGCAGAATTGAAAACAAAATGCATTACCAATATTACCCATGCAGCGGCAAGAGTCATTTCTGCTCAGTAGGTGGCACTGTGGGGTTGTAGCAGTAAGCTGTGCTAGGAGGTCTGATTCGATTGCTGTGATGGTGAGGTTATTTCTGGTCCTTGGGTGAGAACTGAGCCACAAACACTCCTTTATACACTATACTATAGATACGGCATAGCAGGTGTTCTTCTGGCCTCTCCTTGGAGCTCTGGCTTCCTGTGATGCAGGTCTCTTTGCTTATGTCGCAGCGGCTGTATGTTCCAGACTTGAAGCGGCCACCACAGAGTGCCGCGTCTCTTCCTCCTGGTGATCGAGCCCCTGACAGCCCCACTACCTGTCCTCCCAGCAGCCCTCTGACTCCTTCCCTAGACGCGGAGTATGACAAGCTGTTGGTAAGAAGAGCTGGTTGCCAGGGCAAGGGGGTTTTGTTCATTGTGTAGGGTTTCCTCTCTCTGTTTACATGAGCTGTGATCTGATCAGAGTTAATGACCCTGATTCAGTCATATAGACCTCCTGAAGAGTCAGGAAAGAAGAAAAAAAAAAAAAAAAAAAAAAAAAAAACGGTTTTCGGTTTGAAATTTCTCAGTTTCCATACAGTTTGTTTCAGCACTGGGTGAAAAATGAAATCTGATGGTTCATCAGATTTTAAAGTATAAGAGTCTAGCCTGGTTGTTTTGGCCTGTCATGAAAACTGACCTTCAGGGACTTTGCACTGACACGCCCGGTCCTCCCAAGGTTCCAGACTCTCTCTTTGTATGCAGGACGTGGAGGCGGTTCCAATGCCTGATGGACAGCTCTGTCTGCTGGCCCTGCCCCCAGAGTGCTCCCTCGCCCAGGAGGAAGAGTCTGTCGCCGTGTGCTACCTGAAGTTGTGCTGCCGCTACATCACCGACAGGAAGGTAAGACCACTCCGTTTCCAATGAACACGGGGTAGTTAGAGCCGCTGTATTCGAAACCTGCTGAAAACTGGTTTTGAATAGAAATTTTCTATTTACAGACTCAGTCACCACAGCTTCAGAGGGAGGAATTACAGATGAATCCCCCCTTTGTGGTCATTTTCAACTCGCTTCAGAAATTGTGATTTTTAAAGCGAATATAAAGTGTGCTTTTAATACATTGAATACATTGAGTGGCGCCCATAACTGTTGACACGCTTTGTTTTCAGATATAATTTTGCTGCCGTTGCCGTGGTTTTGCTTCCCGTTCTCCTGTGTAACTGATTGGTTCTGATTCTGGGTTCCAGGGCGTGGTCACAGGGATCCTGCTCGTCACGCCCAATAAGATCTTCTTCGACCCCTACAAGTCCCACCCCCTGGTGGTCGAGCACGGCTGTGAGGAGTACCTGCTGTCCTGTGCCATCGACAGTCTCGTCTCGGTCTCCTTCTTCAGCGATATCTCAGGGGTGCACTTCGCCAGAGCCTCCCCACTGTGAGTGCAGCTTCCCTGGGGGACAGGACAGGCTTCCCTCTGACCAAGCGATCCATACCATACAACAGGGTCCTGCCAGTATTTGCATTAAACGCCTGTTGCATTTCTTAGGGTTACTAAGGACAGAGTGTTAGTGTACCAGCTGTACTCCCTTATAAAAGTTCCCCATAGTAAAAGTATGGTTACACATAGGTAAGCACTGTAAAGCCCAGAGAGGTAAGGTAAAGCATATTCAGAAACATGGTAGACTATGGTAAATGTGTAGTATAACTAAGGGAAAAGCATGGGAATACCATGGTCAACTTTTGTAAGCGCTCTGTTGAGTCCACGGGGGTGTGTGTAACTTCTCTGTACCTAGGATGTAATCACTGAAACAGAAAATAAGTTATTTTAAACACATCAGCTAAGATAACTCATATTTTAGACCAAGTTTCTCTTTAAGAGGGACGGCTTAACACTTTTTTTTTTAAATATTTTATTCAAAACACGTTTTAAACATGTTGATAGTCAGACGTGATTGAAGGCTTGATTTGCATGCTAATCATCGTATTGTATGTTTCTTTAAAACAATACTGAATCATTTTTCACATAAAAGTGAAAGAACATTGTTTTGGTTTTCGATTATGTCAGATTGTGGAACTGGAGTTCCTTTGCCAGCACCGCGCTAAACTGAATGTTTCTTGTGTAAATGTTGTCTACACAGGGCAAGAAATAAGAAGACAGTCAAAAAACCCAAAGCGCTAAACCTGGAGTCACTCAAACGTGGAGTGAGGCCTAGCCCTGGGATTATATCCTCCTCACCTTCAGCTCCCCAGCGGGACAGGGGCAGCACATCTCCCCCTCCACCAGACAGCTGCTTGAGTTCGCTTTTAAGCCGGAAGCTGTCGGTAGAAGACAAAAACGTCTGGCAGGAGTATTTAGCAGGTCCCCAGGAAAGCCTGTCTGATTATCAACCAGCATGGGCCGCCATGACTGCTGGTCAAGGTAAAAAGAAAACCAGTGCATTTAACATTTACATGCTGTAGTAATGTACAAGACTAATTGATATTCTAATGCAGTTCACCCTCAATATTTCATGACATTTGTTTCACTGTTTTCTTCCTTGAAAAGACCTTGGTAACCAGAGCAGCAGCCTGGTGGAGTTTGGAGGCAGAGAGAACCTGGAGGAGGGGTATGTCGATGTGGGTGCAGGAGTCCTGGGCAGTGCTGCCACCTTCTGCTGTGTTGGTGGTGGAGCAGAGGGGTCAGGAAAAGGCATCTGTATGGAAAAGGTGAAGGCTGGAGGAAATGAAAAGGAGAACGCATTGCTGGACAAACAGTTCAAAAGAGGTATTGCTCAAAATTGATCTGTGAGCACTATGCATTGCTACAGGTAACTCTGTGCAGTAACTGAAGAGAGAGATATTAACTACAACTGGTTTAAGAGTAATCACCCCTATTTAAAATGGACCATAATATATTAAATCACCATTGCAGTCTGCGTTACTATATATTTGTGACTTCAAAAGTGCACAGACATAAAGGAAATCTGGTTTCTATTCACAAAACAGGGAGGTCCTGTAGCACTTTACAACAGGGCTTTGAAAAATGAGCACAAACTAACATAGCCGAAAACAAACAAAATCAAAGGTTTCATGAACTACAAACTTGATTTAATTGAGGACCCACAGAACCACAACTAGAGGGCTACTTCGATCACTACGTAGGTAGGGAATACCCTTCACGTGGTCTGACAACAGGATTCGAAAATAGATTTCTAGCTACCGTACCACAGCTTGTGCTGGTGTATCTGTAACATTGATTATGAATAAGTGCTGTCAATAGGTTCTGAGTTGAAAGTATAAGAAAGTCAAGTGTTTCTGATATGTAAACCTTTGTTTCTCCCAGTTATAAGAAGCCCCTTGTTTGTAACCTCCCCAGGTCCTTCCAAGCAGCCTGCCGCCCGCTCTGCTCTGAGGTTCCTTCGGCTGAGGCTCCAGGCCCCTTTGAAGAGGAAATCCCTCTTCTCTCCAGAGCACAGGGCTGACAAGAGACAGCAGAGCCGAGACGTCTGGTTCATCCTCGCTCAGGACAAGTACGCCCCGGGGATAGTGATACTGCTGCTGCTAAATAATAATAATAATAATAATAATATGTCTTCTAATTGACATTAAATACTGAAAACAAAATAAAACTCTCCACACAGGCAAGCCTGTCTTGTATATGAACTTGATGGCTTGTTGCCTGTTTTACCCCACTTAGACCGTACTTACTCAGCATCTTTGTATCCATTTTTAAATATATGTGAATGAGTTAAAGCAAGAGGTAGAATATGTGTTTTTTAACATGTTGCCACTAGATCAGTTGGCTGCTGAGCCATGTATTACAGTAGGTGCCCGGCTGCTTTTGCAAAGCTCAGTGCAGGTAAGGTTTCCTGTGGAAGATGATGGCTGCAGAGACCGTGATTCCAGTTCTGCTCTGTATGTGTCAGTATTGCCTGTGGTTTTGCTGGCAGGTCAGATGAGCTGTATGCCTATCTGAGCTACTGGAGGCCTGACCTGTACATCATGGAGGGGGGTGGGGAAGAGGGGGAGGAGGAAGAGGAGGAGTTTGTGCTGGTGGATGAGAAGGAGGAAATCTCCCCGACTGAGAACCACAGCGCTTCCCATGTGGTGGAGGACTGGGAGGTGAGGTGTTGACAGATCATTCAGTACTTGGATTCAATTAAAAAGGACCGCATGCCTTTAAGACCTGCTTTAATAGCCAGTTTTATGACACTGTTCAGTCAAACGCACCACTTCATATTTTGACTGTTAATGGCTTATGATATTTTTAATCATTCTGAGTGGTTCTTAATGCAAGTCCTCCAATACTGTTGTTGTTTTTTTTAATAAGTCTGTATAATATAAAATTTCTAGAAGAACCAGCGCCATCTAGTGATTTGCCACTTTGGGTCAAGTTTCCTTCTGTTTTGCTGGCAATACACTGCAGTTCACTAGATGGTGCTGGCACTTACTAATATAAGGACATTTTGGATGATCTAGCCTACATTGCATATGTCTATGGCAGGCAACTAGAATACAAGAGCAGCTAATGAACCCATTTTCAAAAATATATATATATAAAAAAATACATTTCAGATTGCTAAAGGTAAGGAGCCAGGTAAATAAATAAATAGTGTAATTTGAAACTACTTTTACAAAGACTCCGGACATGTGCACAGCAATGCAGCGTCAGGGGAATGAAGGTGCCCCTCTTTTCTGTCCAGATCATCTCTGTGGATGACAGTGGAGGGGAGCAGGCCAAAGAGCCGGAGGCCCTGACGGACATCCTAGAGCAGTCAAACATCATGGAGGCCAGTCACATCCGAGAGGTGAGGAGCGAGACACACCCGCAGACACGAGTCTGCATACGGGCCACACTAAACCAGAAGCATCGTCCCATTGGGGTGAAACGTGGGATGGAAATTCATTAAGTTACTAAAGCCCAGTTTCTGGTCTATGATGTGCTGATAAGGTTGATCAGACTTGGAAGTTGGTGAACATTCAACCCAGGTAGCAGCAAGCTGTCCTTATGAGATGTTCTGGGGTTTTCAGAAAGGAAAAATGCATCCAATAACGTTACCAAACCAGAAATAAACAACTTGGCAAATGAATGTAGTTTCTTATTCTGTTTCAAATTTGAGAATACAATTTTGGAGTATATAGCTTTGACAATATTCTCCAATCAGTGATATGCAAACAACCCGGCAATAATGCAGGCAAATCATGGGACAAGCTGAAAAAAAGAAGTTCCTCCAATGAAGCTGTTGATTTTGATGAATTGCCTGTTAACTGTAAGATATTGCTTTCATGGGTTGTGGTTCGGGCATAACCAAGATTTTGTGCCGTAGCGAACAGCGTGGCCTTCAAGATGACATCAACTCAATGCATTAGTTTGAAGTGTTTTCTGTTTTTGTCACCCCACGCAGCTGTCCAGCCACCTGCCCCCGCGGATCCTGATCCACTCCTGGCAGTTGGCGTACAGCACCTCCCTGCACGGCTCCAGTCTGAAGACTCTCTACAGGAACTTGTCTCAGAGAGAGTCCCCAGCGCTGCTGGTGATAAAGGACTTCCACAGCCAGGTTTTTGGATGCTTCGTCAGCCACCCTTTGAGGTTCAGCGACTCGTTCTATGGAACGGGAGAAACGTTCCTGTTCACTTTCTACCCGGAGTTTAAGGTAAATGTGACTGGAGCAGCACTAGCTCTGTGATTCTCAAAGCTGTTTGCTCTCAGGTGGTATAGCGATGCTTGTAATCACACCAGTGTTGCATGGACAAATATGGGGGGGCCAAAGTTTGCTATCAACCAATTCTCAGTTTTAGTTTTGTACAGCAGTCCAGACTCAAGCATACATACATAGACTCAAGCAATTAGGAGCTACACCCTGTTTAAAAGTGTCATAGACTACTTGAACTAACCAAGCAAATAATCACCCACTGTCAGACTTCTATAAGAGTCTGTGGGATCTGATGCCTTGCCTGTTGTTGCTCATACTGACATCCAACAGGGAGGTACAGCTTGAATGTGTTACAGAATACATAGCAGGTATTCAGTTTGCATAAGAAATGAATGAGGCATGTGAGGTCTAGCCCGTATACACAGTGATACACACTGAATATGGATCTCTGTGTGGAGAGGCAGTGTGGCTGTGGGGTGTAATGTCCTGCATCGGGATGAGAACTGACCTGGAGATACAGTCCGTTCACTGTCTGAAGAGAGCCTGTGAATATGATGTAATGACGTGTGTGGCTAGGCAGTGTTCTTTCTAGTGCAGAATGTGTGCTATTGAGGAAAAGCTAAGCGCCAGCTATTGGTTCTTGTATCTGCAGTGTTTCCATTGGACGGGAGAGAATTCCTTCTTCATTAAAGGCGATTTGGATTCTGTTGCAATTGGTGGAGGAAGGTAAGGGCGTGTCTTCACCCAACTACTCCACTTATTCAGTCTGTATGCTTATAAATAAGACCTTAAAACACATTTAAATATCTCTGTCATGTTTTTCTTGCAAGTCTGGATTGCAGTTTGCTGGAGTCTTACAGTCACTCAAAGCTGATGTATCCTGCCACTGCACTGTAAATTCAGAGCCTGTGGTGAATAAATTGGGACCCCATTAGCACTCCCCATTTCTGAGACTGTCTTGGGGGGGGATCACAGTACCATAATAAACCAGTCCTCTTTTAGAGGAGCCTATTTGATTTAAAGAAACCTGCCATATGTGTACAAATGGAGCCAGATTCTGCACAGAAGGCAGTCCACCCTGTAACAATGTAATGTAAAAGCAGCTGTTACTCTGTGTGTGCTGTATTAGTGTTTTGTGTGGTAACATTAAAAACCAAGAACCGCCCTTCTAATGCACCCAGTAGCATGTAGGATGTGAGAGAGGTCTAACCTTTCTGTCTTCTCTGATCCAGTGGTCATTTCGGGCTGTGGCTGGATGAGAACCTCTACCTGGGGCGGAGCAGTCCCTGCAGCACCTTCGAGAACGACGTCCTGTCAGAGACGGCAGACTTCAGAGTGCTGGAGCTGGAGGTGTGGAACTTCTACTAGCAACACCCTCGCGAAAACAACCCGGGGTTTACTGCACAGGAACGCCACAGCACTGCAGCGAACACCCCTTTCACAGTGTAACCAAACTAGCTAACTATATTCATACTGCAGTGTGTTTTACAGCAGCAGGAACAAGCTTCCACTGGAGTCGCCTGGAAGGAGAGCCGAGGAGAATACCAGAGCCAAGACTTGGGCTGTATACTGGACTAGAATATTCCCATGGCGCTGCTGCAGTGGGGCAATAGAATAGGGGCAATAGGGTCATGCGTCTGCCGTTCGTATCAAAGATGATGCTTCCGTACCCTGCGAGAGTACTTGCTTCACTTCACTTTCTGTTAACACACGCTGGTTATCATGTACTGAAGGGTCCACCGCGATTAAACCTGCAGCATTCATTCATTTAAATTCTGCGTGGACTGCACGATTTGTTGCCAAGCTGTCTGTGTGTATTAAAGTAGTTCGATTTCAGACAATTGATGGGGTTTTGAAAATCCTCAATCTTACTTTTCAGGCACTGTTGTATAATATTTATTTGTATGATTTTTAGACCTTTCTACTTTTAACAATAAACTGCTCAAGCATGAATATCATAGTGTATAAATAAAGTGCATGAATTATTTGTTAAATGTTTTTTTTTTTTTTTTTTTTTTTTTTTTTTTTTTTTTAGTTAAAGCGCTGAGGAACCTAACAGCGAATTTGAATTCTGACAATTCACAAAAAGAAAAAGTAACGATTAGGGCAGTGGTGGGCAAAGTTAAAAATATAGTCTTACAGTGAAAAATAACATTTTATTAATAACAGAATGCTCTTTTGAAGGGCTTATGCAGCAAATTGCATTGTGTTCACATATTCATAGCTGGTTACAAGTAGTGGTAGCATGTGTCTTATGCAGTTTCTAATGCATGTGGACTGCCTCGCTTTCAGTGCTACAGTGACTGTGAACCCCAGTATTTGTACAAGCACTACAGCATGATATAAAACGAACCAGTCCTTCTGCATCAACACAAGGGTACCATTGAACACTCTCAACATGGTCGGGTTGGTTTTAAAAGAAATTCGTAACTAGCCATTGTAGTGCAATTTTAGAAGTATTGCTTAAGTAGCCAGCTCAAAAAGAAAGGAGCATTAATAATGTTGGTTTATAGTGTTTGAAACAGTAAAAAAAAAAGTCATTTGTGGCACATTTGCAATGGGAGTGTTACTGGCATGTTTAGCCTGTGACTATAAAGTCTGCATCTCAAATGTTTAAGAGCAAACCAGTATATAATAAACACATTTTAGAATCGTGAGACGAGGGTTGGTTCACTTTTGCATCCTGGCTGATGCAGACTCAGATGCCTGAGGACTAGTGTTGGCCACCACTGTACTGGGACCACAGTGCAAATTAAAATAGCACCTAACTGCTGTCGTTGAGAGAGTGGTGAATGTGTTAATAGCACTACAGGGTGTCGCATTTAACAGTGAAGTAAACAAATGTTTAAGACATTGTCAACGTCTTCATTCTTTTAAATCCAACAACTAAAGCAAATCTGTTAAAATGTGTTAAATTCATTAAGGAAAATGAAAAATACACTTTTTCCAACTAGGATTTTGATTATGGAAATGTATTCTCAATTGCATGTGTTGTTCTATGGATGAAGAAACCCACTGTCTCCCTCTAGGGGCAGAGAGGGGACATTGCTTCCAGACACAACTACTCAACATCAGGCCTGTCCCCGCCCACAGAGAGCTTTCAGAGCAGGCCGTCACAAAGAGCAATGGTTCTAGAACCAACTGCCCACGCTACACTGCCCTCTATTGGGCTACCGTGGTACTACATTAAAAAAAAAACAGGCTGTCTACCATACAGCATAGAAAACACACAATGTAAACATTATAAAAACAGTACATCTAGCATACATTCTTACAGTACATATTGCAGTTTGTCATTTTTGATATAACCAGAAAAAAAAAAAAATTAAAAATCATTTAACAAAAAAGGCTGGATTGTCCACTTTGATTGCCCAGCAGAGCACTTCAGATTCCAATATATTCGTTCAATGCAATTTGAAATTCTGTTTACTCCCCTTAGCTACACAGGTCTCACAGAAGCAGGTGCTTCAGCAAACATGTATTTAAAACAGACACCTGGTACCACACTACGGTTCAAGAAAGTGAAAGGTTTGCTTTCCTTCCAAGCCTTTTACTGTTCTTCCTGGGTCATTTCACCTTGGCAGCGGATTCTGGGACAAAGCATGTTACTGGCTGAAAGCGTGCCAGTCAATAAGGGAAGCAGCCGATTGGCTACTGACAGGAAAGAAGCCAGGGAATGGGGGTGGGGACAACTTCACCCTTCAGGTAAAATGACCCAGGAAGTACAACAGTCTGGAAGCATGGCTTGTAAACAGACATTTCTTTAGCCTTGTTTAGTATCAGATACCATTTTAAATTGAAAATGTATTTTCTTTAAAAACTAAAGACCCATATAATGAATGTGTGTGCATGGGCATTGGGTGTAAGTAAAACCCCAGTATTACAAAACTAACCATGGAACCTGCTGGACAATCAATAGAACCCCCCCAGGCAGCGAGCGGGCAACCTCACTTCAATACACCTCCTGTTTGAGAGGTTATAACCCTTTCAGTCTTTGCATAGAGAACTTACAGGATCCTGGCAGGTAACAAGAGCAGCAAGGGGGTAATAGAGACCCAACACTGACTGTAACCAGGTGGTGTCTATTCTCTTGTGTGCATGAGGAGTTTTAAGGTGGGCTGGGGGGGGGGGGGGGGGGGGCAGTAGTTGTGTGCAGGGGTCTCTATCTGGTGCAGTTTGGGAACCATGAAGTGAAGCCGAACAGTTCTGTTTGCTCAAACTGGACATTTAAGATTTCTTGGGAATTACTTAATTGGCTATAACCCTTTAAATAATTATACAAGGTCTTGGCCTGGACTGGAAGAGTACTGGGGAGTCTTTCCAAGCTCTCCTGTGCTGTCTAGTTCCCCAGATACTCCCGGGCTTTCTCCAGCCCCTCCTTCAGGAAGCGGACGTACGTGGCGGTGGTGGGGTCCTCAAACCCTGCTGAGAAATCAAAGGGGTTTCCCTCGTTTGACTCCTCAGGTCTCATGGAAGTCACGTCTAGGAAGTAGTTTGCGTTGATGTGGTGAACCTGCAACACAAAAGAACAGGATCAAAACAATTAAAGGGCTTAAATCATACACACAGACAAGTGAAACTGACCTACAGCACAGGAAGTGATTTCAAACCACATCCAATTGATTCTACAGCGCAATAAAAAATTAAAAAAAAGAGTAGCATTTCATGTGTTCCTTCCTGTAAAAAGGCATCATTAAAAATGGAGTACAACACTACACAGCATTAAAAAACACAAAGACAGTGAGGGCTTTATAGAAATTGACTTACCACAGTCCCATTGGGCAGACACACCATCATCTCCACAGGGAAGTTGTACTTCTCTAAATGCAGGCTGGCTAACTGAGCGTGGGCAGGGTTCCCCTTGTTGCTCTAGGAAAAAAAACCAACATTTCAACTGAACCTGGCCTTTAAATAGCTCTGTGCCCATCTGTGTACTGAGCTATCAAGCTGGATTCAATCAGAGACTTCGAAAATGTGTTCAACTCCGAAAATGCACCAGTAACATTTCAATGTGAAGAAAACATATTCAAACAAGGATGGGTACTGTTACTTGTAATATTTTCTAAGGATATTATACAACAGCAAAATAAATATCCCACAAGCGGGATGTAAAAACTAAATTAGACTCTCATTAAAATTGAAAGCGTAGTGTGTGCGCGTATGCAGGAGTGTGTGCGTGTATTTGCAGCTGTTATTATTGCTTGGTTATTTAGAATAAACAGAGTAAACATGTTAGTGTGTAGCTGTTTAGGTTACTTTTTAGTGCAATTGTCAATTACAAACAGTTCTGCTGCACTTGTAGTTGACCCCTGGTGTGGTCCAGAGAGGGGCACTCACCTGCAGCTCCTCCAGCTCCTTCACCAGAGACCAGCTGCTGACGAAGCTCTGATTGAGCAGAGCCAGGACGGGCGAACTTTCCAGGACTGTCTCCCGGAGAGTCCGCCCCGAACCTGGGAGACAGGGAGAGACGGGGAAACGATTACACACAGCTCTGCTAGCCCACCATCACATACCAGCTGCACTGCGCACGTATACACCTCTCTCTCTCTCTCTCACCTCAGCAGGACTGGTCATCCAAGGCCCCCCACAGCAGCAGGGAGTGCACCAGCTTATTCTCTGCCTTGGCTCGGTCAAAGGCTTCGCTGAAGGGATGGTACGAAACCTACCAATGAAGGACATAGTGCATGGGTCCACTAAACGCATCAACAGCAGCCGAGAATAAAAACCTGAAGCCTCGACCTGACCTTGTATTGCCTTGTGATTGGACTACCTGAACAATAGACTGTATATGAAAAGTGATGGTAGCTCATATTGAGACCCTTGAATGAAAACTACAGCTCTCCTTTACAATGCTATAGTTGGGAGCCATGCTCTAGTTCCAAGACTGTGCTATTTCTGTTCCATCTTATAAGGAGTGTGCTAGCATATGTAGCAAATGAGGGACCCTTATAATTGGCTCTGCAGTATAATAATGGGAACCTTATAAAAGGGGGACACTGCAAGACTCAAGTGTTTGTTGTCAGTATGGCAGGAGGGGTAAGATTAATATTTCATATGCATATCAGTTAACGTAGGCTAATGCTAAGGGTTTGAAGTATCCCTCTGGTGTCCCATTCTCTCTGCCGGAGCAGACTTGCCTTCTTGAAGGGGTACAGAGTGACCTCCAGCCGCCGGCTCGCCTCCTCTCTTGTGATCTGAGAGAGCCACTCAATCTCCTCAAACACAAACTGGATTGGCTCTCCGTTGGCGTCCAGGCTGTCAATCACATTCCCCTCCTCGTCGTGAATGAAAGAGGGAATCGAGGGGGCGGTGGCTTCAAGCTCCATCTGTAACAAACACGGATTAAATGTGGTGGTGGAATGAAATGGGATGGAAACAAGACTCCCATTGCATAGCAGTTTCACCCATTCCAGGCTTTGCCAGGAGCCGGATTAGCCACAGGTCAGGTGTGTCTTATTACTCATAGTAAAACCAGGAATGGATCAAACTGCTGTGCAATGAGAGTCTTATTTCCATTCCCTCACGTCAATAATCAATACAATCCCACAGGGCACGTCACACAGACGATACAACAGTAACCGCCAGCATCAGCCAAGCCTGCTGCACAGACCTGTTCGAATTCTCTTAGTAAAGCTCTGCTGTACCTGGGGCAGGTAGCCAATATCCACCTCCATGTTGCTGCTCTCGCTGGCTCCATACAGCCACTCCATGTCCACGTTCAATGACCTGAGAGCAGAAGAAACGACCAGTGAGAGAACAGCCAGACTGACTGGAGGCTTTGTCATTGGTCTGCTGTCAGGACATTTTCACAATGCAATAACTTACTATACAATGGCAAGGATTGTCCTTCTACTCATTTCAATGGACTATGTGATGTCAAAGATCCTCACAGCCATTGTATACGGCACAACACACCCTGTCGAGCTGCAGTGCTTAATTAGCATGCACTGTACCCTGAAGTATCTGCTATGTAGTTTATAAGCAAGTGTTTCTAATTGTTAATCGTTACTGATGAAAACTATTAAACGTGTGAGCTAACAGCAGCACCAGTGCAGTCTGCAGAGCAGTTACGACTTGTTCAGGCCGAGTATGAAAGGAGCAGGGAAATCCAGCCGCAGACCTGTTGTTGGGAACGTGGAGACGGAATTCACGCACGTGGGAGGAATCCCTGGACAAGACGATGTTTCCTGTGAACTGACCAGGAGAGAACCAGAACGGGAAATCTGGAACATCGTTCAGCTG
Source organism: Polyodon spathula (assembly GCF_017654505.1). Classification (NCBI taxonomy): domain Eukaryota; kingdom Metazoa; phylum Chordata; class Actinopteri; order Acipenseriformes; family Polyodontidae; genus Polyodon; species Polyodon spathula. The sequence goes on along the minus strand of NW_024472102.1, from coordinate 55,229 downwards.
AAACTCTGCATGGATCCTGAAGAGACAATTAAAAGCAGGCGTGTCAGTAACACACACACACACAGTGCTTGCTGGAAGGTAGTGTATATCCCCCAGGATATAAATGCCACATTACAAGTGTCTGTTCGATGAAAAGTAAGCAACCATGACAAGTACATATCATATGAAGTGCACAAAAAAATCCAATAAATGAATAAATTGGAACCAGCAGCATCATGATAAAAATCAGAGACATGAATATCGTTAGGAAGCTTCATCACAAGTGGACATGCGGTTTACATAAAACTCTAGCGGCCATATTCTGAAGCAGCACTCAAGTGAGCGTTGACAAGGATTTTTGTTTTGTGAGAGTGTGACACACAGAGACGTATGTACCCCCTGATCCCCTGCCTGCTCACCTGAAGACGATGTCGTAGTAGTAGTCGCTGATGGCTCTGACACAGGCCACCGCTCCCTGTGGGGCAAAGCGCGTCTTCACAAAGGGACGCGGGTGGAACATGCTCAGGAGACTGTGAATGAGCACCTGAAACAAACCAAGCGGCACACACATTGTGACATTGAGATTTGTGATGCATGACAAAAGCAACGCACAGCCACTTGCGCGGTCATACAGTTGTAGCATCTCATTACACTTCACACAGAGTAGCTCCTTGGGAGCATCACATGTTTCGGCATGCACATTGTACTGTGACCAGCATGTTGGAACCCAGGTCCAATGTGAAAGGGGAATGTGATCTGGAAGGAATGCTTGATGAAGACGCTCCTCACCTCTTTGCCCCGTGGAGCTGGGGGGTGGTAGCGGTTGTTGGACAGGTATCCTGTGAAGATGTTGAGCTCGCTGGGAATGAGCCACCAGGTCTCCCCCACCTCCAGCTTGTTCTTGGGGGGCAGGAAGGCCCGGAACTGGCTGGCAGAGTAGACTCTGGAGGGGGAAGCAGGGCTCTTCCAGTCCCTCAGTCCGCTCAGAGAGCGGTGGGAGACCTGCAGAGGCACAGCGCATACATGGGGGGGGGGGGTCAACCATCATCTTAGATCAGGGGTCTCCAACTCTGGTCCTGGAAAGCTACTGGAGCTTCTGGTTTTCATTTCAACTTAATTGAACCAATTATAGGCTTAATTAGTCAAGATTAACAGGTGTTCCAGATCCAAACCTGTGTGTCATGACCACTAGGGGGAAACACAAACCTACAGACAAACCTGTGCATCACCACTAGGAGGGGTAATAGTTCAGAGTTTAAACGTTATTCAAAACGTTAAACGTTTATAGCTTTGTCAAACCAGGGCTTCTCGTTATGTGTTATCCTAGTGGTTAAATGTTCAAACATGTTTAATCTTAAAATGAAACAGAATCGAGCATGCTAATGATGCATTTACCCGAGAGGTAAAAAAACGTTGTCTACTTGACTTCATTTCTTTTAGTTTAGCTTGTGTCGTCTTTAAAGGCTGTCAGAAATAATCTGTGACCTTCGTAGGTCTACTTTTCTTATATATTTAAACAGTGTGTGTTTGTGTGTGTATTTATTGAAATGGATGCCAGGATTTTCAATAGAAATCATATCTCCGGTGCTAGGACATGTGAACCCTCAGCATAAACCGATCTTCCCTGTCAGATTCACATGAAGAAATGGGATCTATTGCTATCCCACTCACCCCCAGGAACCCGTCTTTGCTTTTCGTCATGGTTTCCATCACGAGAGGCTGGAATTTGGCCACAACAGTGAGGGTCTCTCCATTCTCATCGGGGCCCCACTCCTCCTCGAACTCCGAGGGTGGGGAGATACCTGGAGAAGGTAGAGAGCAGGCACCATGCTTTTACAGCTTCAGGAAATACATGGGCAAGGTGTCTATTTATTTATCCTGCCACTATCTGCCTTTGCAGCTTTCCTGACTTACTGTACACTGCCAGTGCTCAAAAAGATTTGTGTCCAAAATTGTGCCTTGCAGTGTAGGTTAGCTGTATATGTTAAATAATTTGACACTGGCAACAAACCAGTTCCCTGACTTTTTATTTAATTTTTGAAACTGTATTAATAAGCAATTCACATTCTGTTTAAGACTGTCAAAAGTTTTACAAACACATAGTTAACATTAAAAACCTCTATAGCAAAATATGAATTATTTTCAAACACCTGTGAGTTTCTCTGCTATGGTTCTGAACTCGTCTGGGCTGAGGAACATGTCATTATCAGAGTCCAGCGAGGAGAAGAGAAACAGCCCTTCATTCCCCAGACAGTGTAGGGCAGCCTCCTGAAAGACAATACAGAGCTCTGAGACCTGTCTGCATGCATTCCAAAATGAATACTATACACAGATCCAGTATACACACAGCCGGCAATGGTTTGCTTGTTTATCTGGTTGAACTGAAGTCATTTCACTATAGACTTAAACTGAAAGATGAATAAATAATGGATGAATTAAACTGGGACATTGCCCTCTATTACACTGACACAACTTTCAACTGAAGCACTTATTATATTTTGACAGAATTGGTAAGCAACACTCATGCAAATAACCATTGTGGGTATGACATATCTAGATTCCAACTGAAGTTACATTTTGCCAAAATCTGCCTTTGGTTCCCCCACTGATACAATATGTTACTCTGTTCTCTAGAAGCTCCAATTGCGATATACAGGATACCGAAGGCCAGCAGTTTGCTGGTTCAGTTTCTCAGGAATATCTAAAATACAAAGATTCAACAGAGAATACTCTGGGGATAACTTGCAGTTGGTTGTGCAATTTTTTGTTACGTTTGGAAATAATTTATCTGGACACAGGGATAGAAAAATGACTCCCATTGCATCAGTTTGCTCCATTCCTGGTTTTACTATGTTTAATCAGCATGCCTGAGCAAGCTACCTGTACACTGTCCATAATCAAGCTTGTATTAAAACCTGGAAAGGGTGATTGTGCTATGCACTAGGGGTCTTCTTCCCATTCCTAAGGACATCTGTTAACCCCACAGACTCATTGCATCCCGGTCACAGCACTTCAACCTGCAATATCTTTGAAAAAGACTGCCACATTACATAGCAACACTAGGTCCTTGTCACAAAACACAAACACTGTTTTATGGACTGTTTCATTTAATGTCCAACTTCGCAGTCTTCTTTTAGAAAGGGTGTGTTACTTTATTTTCAGTTTTAAAATCATTATTTAACCTAAGAGAATGTTTATGAACACTGCAGATCTTCAGCAAACGAAAGTCCTTACTAAAACACTTTAAAATGGCTGTGACAGTTTTGTGAATAGGGCGGACTGTGCAGGAGATAACAATAACAAAATACTGGTGAGCTACAAATGTCATGTCCTTTGTTTGCCCATATGTTTCATCACAATACAAAGTTAGCCTTCATAAATTACATAATAAACGGGGGGAGGGGCTGACCAAAAAAAAGAAAAAAAAACATTTAAAACCAAATGTTTCTGTTAAACAGTTGTAAACAATGTCTCTTGTTTGTGAACAAAGTTGCTTTTTTTAAAGGACTTGGCGTTGTTCCTGCAACACACACATCCTCTCGCTTAGCAGCGGCAACAACTTCAACAGCGGTGTTAGTTTAACAGCAAAACGCCATGAACACAGCAACACGCTCACTGTCTAACACGCTGTTTTTTGTTTACTGTATTGAAAACAATATTGTTAAGCACGTTACCTCTAAAAATTCAATATTTCAAATATAACTTGCGGGAGTACGTAAATAACGCGTGGATGCGCTCCCTAAGTCAGCACTCGGTGCGTTCATTTACTTAAAAAGCAGACTGCTTTGGTGTGGTCGAAGGAGACCTAGCGAGACAAATCATTCATTCACACCCCAGGGAGAAATAGCAGACGCTGGAAGCCTCCAAAAAGGGCACTGCAATTATAAAGTGCCGTTACAAATAATAATAATAAACAAACTATTGTACATTCTAATGCAAAAATCATATTTAGTTATTTATTTATAGGTATTTCAAAGGCATATCAGTTTATCTTGAAGTTATAACATTCCAAAAGAGAAACAGTGATATATGTTTTTTTTAATATATATATATATATATATATTATATATATATATATATATATATAATATATATATAATAAATACAACAATCACTTACTTGACGCCTAGCGAGTAGCCCATCGCGGTAGTATTTTATTCCCAGCAGCGAAGCGATCGGAACAAACAGAAGGAGAAACAGTACGGTAAGGAGTTTGGAACAGCGGCGGCGACGGGAGCGCTCAGGGTGCGGTGCTGGTCTTGCTTTTTCCGACGACTTCGCGTTTCTATCATCCGAGGCCAAATCTTCCTTCTCGCCGTTCTTTCTTTTCCTAACGTCCATGGCCATGTCTCATTCAGTTGCCTCCTTGGGCTCGGAATAGCCCCGTGTTTCAACTGTTCACGCTCGCTCTGGCCCCATTTCTGAAAACCACGGACACTGGATGTCTTTCTTGTGGCGCTGCTGCTTGTGAAACGCCTAATGGTGCATGGGAAAGTTACTGTACTGTGTCTGGCACAAACACAGTCAGCCACACTGCAGTCTTAAAGCGGCATTGTGCTGGTTTCCACTGGTCAGACCCCCAGAGAGAAGGCAGACCGCTGCCTGTTGTTACAATTTTAAAGACACAGTCCTTCCATTTCACCGCAAACAACAAATACACATAAATATTCCATTCAACATTTTTCCAAAAGGAAACACATACCAGGATTAAATCAAAGTTAATGCGCCACATTGTAAACGGCTTTGTCGGAAGTGCTGAATGTTCAAATGCAGCGCTATAGAACCAGAATGTAAGAACATAAGTTTTACTGAAAGTTGCTTTAGATTCCTGGCAACAAACCCCTTGAGGTGATGTAGCTCAGTTACAATCCATTGGCACAGCTGCAATCAAACCAGGACTTGGGCAGGTATCAGAAGAGCCGCTATTTCATTATTTTCCTTGCAAAAAAGAAAAGTAGAAAGGAAGAGAGGACCCTGATAAGCCAGCCCACACTAACAAAATCACTCCTTTTATATCTTTCCCTATGAAGGTAGCCTATCTCTTAACAGATGAATTACATGCTTTTACTTATACTGACTCCCTCTATTTTATGTATTTATTTCTGTTTGTAATATGAAAATTATGTGTGATCAACTACTACAATCCATTTCAGAAGTGGGGAAAAATGTGAACAATTAATTTCTATATCTACTTTATACCCTGTTGCCAATACACTGGAAAACACAAGCAAAATAACAAAATGTGTAAATATGCAGTCACGTGTGGTGTCATGTGATCCACTAGACCTGCATTAGCTGAGTGCAACTATTCAGAAACAATCCCAGGAAAGCAGGATCATAGTGACTTCCCAAGACGTGATCGCGGATGCCTGTGCCACCCCTAGACCTATAAAGAATGTTTCCTTGCAGAAAACCACAACTCTTTTTGCAGCTTTTATTTGTACACATTCACATACAGTAGCATACAAATTACAGCCACTCGTTCCTAGATCTGAAACACAGTCTTTACCTGTAACACACGTGCACATGTTTATTATTTTTTTTGAAAGAACAGATCAGTGTGAGGTATAGCATAAAAGGCAGATATCTGACTAAAAATATATCATCATTATTTTTATTTTTGGGAAATTAGATTTTAAAAACAGTTTCTTTTTTTTCTGCGTGGTGCACAGGACTGGTCATTAACACATACAAGGGCTGGACACAAAATAAACACTGCAGAATGCAGCACGCAAATGATCTGTTCAGAGGACCGAGTCACGGTTATGCAAATCACATCACTGAGATGCATTCTGTAATGTATAAACGTCAATTATTGAAGGCATAATAAAACAATCTGATGATTCTCAGTAATCCATCCTACCCAAACATTTCTTCACGCACTACAACATACATACAGCACCCCACACCCTATTCAGTATTGTAGCAGTTCACATTTGTGGTGAGTAACCTTTGCAATGTTAATAATTAAGCTGGACAGCCAAACAATTCCGTCACCTTTAATATACAGTGTGGTTCCAGTTGCACAGCTGATCAGGGGTTAGGCACATGAATAAGGTATGGTAAGTTGCCAACACACTCAGTCTAGTACATCAGTTACTAAACTGGTATTTGAAACCAGGTCCCCCTTCTTACAAAACACACTCTTAACCTGCAGTATTGCACGTCTCCTTATACAAAAAAAGGTCTATTACCCCTCAACCAGACATAGTGGGGCACACCACACACCCTGGAGGCTATCACAACTAGACGACGGCAACACAGGTACTGGGGCTTGCAAAGGCAGACGTGTTCACTTCATCTCCTCTGTCTCCTCCTCGAACGGCTGGGTTTGCACCTCCACTTTCTTGGCCGCGATGTAAGAGCCCATCCCTGCAGCTCTCTCAGCCTCCGCCTGGGTATAGGGCTCCTCCCGCAGCTGCTTCAGTCTGCAAGGAAGACGCATGGACAGAAAGGCAGCACAGATCAGAGGGGGTGTCAAACACACTCCCAAAGGCAGCAGTCACACATCAGAAGTTATGAAGGGGATACAGTGGTTTAAAATAGTTCTACAATGACCCCATTGGATTACATTTTGGGAACAGCTCAGATATTTACTAACATTGCATTTATGATAGAAATCATGCACCGTACTCTCCCTTTGGAAAACAAAAAACAAAAGAGAGAAAGAGGCAGCAATAAAACATTACCTTCTTTTATGCACCTTGGTTTTAACGTGTTCCTTCAAGCTCCTCAGATCCACAAAGTACCGCCTGTTTGTGAAACGGAATAAAAAAAAAAAAAAGACTATATATATTGTATGTAAAACATCTGACCAAATGGGCTTGTAACCAGGAGGTACCCGGTTCAAATCCCAGCTCAAGCGACTGACTCATTGTGTGACCCCGAGCGAGTCACTTAACCTCCTTGTGCTCCGTCTTTCGGGTGAGACTTTTAAGTGTCACAGTTGCACAGTTCACACACCTTAGTCTCATATCTTGTAAAGCGCTTTGTGATGGTTGTCCACTATGAAAGGCACAATATAAAAATAAAGATTATTATTATAAACAAATGATTTATCACTTGTTGAGAAAGGCTTGAGAACAGCTAAAATGAAAACAGTAACAGCAAAGCAGAGGAATCGCAGCGTGCCTGGTAAGCTTGATGAGAAAATGTCTATAGTGTTCGATCTCTGTTTTATCAGGGGTTATCAATGAAATTAATACACAGAACCCTAAACAGTGCCATACTCACGCGCAGTGCAGGCAATAGTGCTGGGCGCTTCCAGTGACATCATAGTCCACCTCCTGGTGCAGCAGCTTGGCCGCGACCTCTGGCTTCATGTCATGATGGATCTGATCCAAGTCCTTGGTCCTCCGTTTGGTTTTCCAGAGCTTCGCTATGTTCTTTTTCTTGTCGCTCTTGTGATTGCCTGTTTGCTTGGACTTCCCCATGGCTTAACTCAAATAAAAATGTACATGTTAATAGATCAAGCAAAATACCAAATACAAACTATCTACAACAAACAAAAAGAACACTTAATTAAAATCTGCAATCTGTTGTCCTCCTAACTTTACATTGTATACTAAAATTTAATTGCAGGTATTTTGTGGCTGTTCACTACAATCTTCTATACTATAGTTACACACTGAACGTCAGACCTTACAACTATAACAGTTAGGCAATACCTAAGGGTGATATGATGTACTGTATACATCATACTGTTACATCACGTGTATGCACTTAGTCAACCAATGGATATCTGGCTTGAACACATTCTCCACTTACCTCATTTACCTTTGCATTTAAACAGAAATGATCCTATCGTATTACATTTCAGTACCGTGATACACATTGTATTGGGAACTATGTCTCCTGAACCCAACCTGTTGTTCTCTAAACAGGGGAACCGAGAACTCCAAGTTGCTTACTCAGACATTAAAATTTCGGAACATTACCTAATAAAGCTAAACTGGGATTCAAAATAGAAATTCAAAATGGGATTTAATTTTTCCAAGTTATGTTTCGGTTATTCGCAATATTCAACATATTGGAATTCCATTTGAATGTGTTCACTGCATCTTCGTCACTACAAAACTATTTTACGCACTCGCAGTTTAATAAAAAAAATAAAAAAAATCAACATAAGAACGCTACATAGGCTGTACAACTAAATATATGATTACTGTATAGCCGTCACTTTTTGAAAAAGGTCTTCCTTACCTTTCCAGCTGCTGTTTTCCTGACAGCTTGTGCTGTTTTTCTCCCACGTGTCTGATTTCCGACCTCAGTCACTGTGCATCAAACAAGCGTTCCGGGTGGAACGGGAGATTGTGCTTGAAGGAGACGTAGATAACTGTGGACGGGCTGCAGGGTGAAATCACAGCACACAAATACAGCATATGCACAGGATTGAATTGGTGCAATGAATGGTTGTAGCACCCGAATGTGTTTTGAAGGTGAAGCTTAAAATAGGACGATTTTTTGTTTGTTTTTTTTTTACAAAGAGGTAACACATCGTTTGGAACAGGGGTTCTTAAACCCGGACAAGTTAATTATAAAATGTTATAGCTAAATGGAAATTTGCAACTGTTAAATAACTGAAAACAAGCAAAAAATGTCTAATTTCGCAAATTATCAGTTCAATTAAGGGTCTAGTTCAGTAATTGAGAGCTCAGTTGGAATGAAAACCAGCAGCCACAGGGGGTCCCCAGGACCGAGTTTGAGAAGACCTGTTTCAGAGCATTCAGTTTGTGTAATTTATTTTTAGAAAAGTGCATACCCTTAAAATAATAATAAGATAAGTTTGCATTCTGTGCAACCTGCGTCATCGGAACCCCGACACTGTGTTGCCTTTCCAGTTTATTTACATTGTCCGTGCAGGACTCGATTCCTCCTAAGTTGAGGACAGCTGTAGCTACCCCTTTAAGAAGTGCCGGGCTCTGCGTTCGGGCTACGCTACAACGTGCTCGCTGCTGGAAGCGGCACTGGCGGATCACATGACGAGGGTGCGTACGCGCCGTGATTGAGAGAGAAGATGGCGGACGGGGAGGGAGAAACGGAGCTGGGGCCGAGAGGACGAGCAGAAGAAACGGGAGAGGATTCTCCTCTCGCCCCGGACAGCCTGCCGAAGAAGCTGCGTGAGCTGGAGGCCGCCCTCCGGCAGCAGGACGTCTCGGTAACTTCGTCCGGAGACTACTGCAGCAGCTTCTGTGAGGTAAATACTGTCTGGACAATGTCAGCATTGATGTGGTTTTTATTTATTTATTACGGTACACACGGATGAAGAAATACTGAAAAGGAACTGGGCCGAAAGGAAGCTGAGGGACTTTGTTTTATGACGAGTATCCTCGATTCAGTTATATAAGTCAGTCATAATGATATGCATTATTTTTTTTTTATTGTTATCAGTGAAACGGGGTTGGGCAAGTCGTAGTTGTAGTAAAGTAATAACGGGTTTTGGGGTACATTATCAAATATCTATTTGGGACATTTTCAACATTTTTTATTCGATTCTGCTATGATGCAGGTAGCTAATAACGGTAACACAGAACAATGGAATTTCATATTTCTTGATGTGTAATTATGTATTTTTGGGTAATGCATGCAATAATAATAAATTAGTTACCAGAATTGATGGATCGTCTCACCTCGAGACACCGAGGAATGTGGAAGTTGTAGGGGCGGGGCGCGATCAAAGGGTGCGTTTATCATGCAACGTTGTGTTGCTGCAAAAATGATCAGTCATTGATAAAAAAAATAAAATAAATACAAATACGATGTACAGCAAAATGTATGTAATTTGCCATTGTGCCGAAAGTGAGCATGTAAATATTGCAATGTGTACAGTAGATTACCTATGGGAATTTCGATGCAGGTGTTGAGAGCGCACACTCCCATACTGTTTGAGCTAGGAAGTACCAAAGTACACGTTTTGAAGGGTTTTGGTGGCCGGCTTTGGTTCTCTAGTCATTGATGAGCTTAGTTGTTTTAATTGCGCATATGTATGTGTATATATATGTATGAATGAGAGATACAGTGTGTGTGTGTGTGTATGTATATATATATATATATATATATATATATATATATATATATATATATATATATATAATCAATTTTCAGTGCCAACAATAACCTTTTTGAATAATGTAAAACACTACAGCACGTTGTGCATCTGATTGAATCGAGTGATTCGTTATGGGATGTGGTGGGCACTTGCAAAAATAAAATAAAAAAATGATGTAAGATTGTTTTTCCAAAGGTAGGTCTATACTGCTGCCAACTGTAACTGTATACTACAAGTTCATGCTGCCTAGCCTTTTTTTTAAATATTCAAATGCATACATTTTGTTATGCAAACGCATATTTAAAATGTAAAGACCCATTCCACCATAGACATACTGTCTGACTCGAGTTAGTTTAAGGCTTTTTACAAGGAGCATTAATTCTAAGCAAGGGACCGTTCCTTACTGATGTATCATTAATAAAATTAAAAAAAAAAAAGCAAAAACAAGGTTCTGATTTTAGTGTTGACCCTGTTTTCACATACAAATTGTGTCAAAGGTTGAGCTAACTTGAACGATCCATTTAATATGTGAAGCTATTTATAAATCAAGAAATTATGTTGATTCTCTTTATAAAAATAATTTGTATTTAATGGAAGCATATTTAGAATGTTAACATTTTATTGAATGAGTTGCTTGTTTTGTAAATTTGGGATGGCTTGACATGAAAGGTGCTATATAAAAATAGATTGCTGAATTAAGGAGAACTGTTAAAATGAACTGCCTCAATTCAGTACTAACTGTAGCTGGTGCAGTTGAAGAGGTGATGACTCAAAGTAATTCAGTAAGGAGATCCACACCTTTTCAGAAGAGCAGGTTTGCTGCAGCTCTTCTGTGCTGGAAAGCGGGCACAATAACTCGTTGCTTTGTCAGTGTTGGTTGAAAGTTAGGAGGGGATGTTTTATGACTCAAAGCAAAGGAGACAAATTAAAACTGAGACATACCAGTTATGTATAAAAGATTCAGAGATGGAGTAAGAAATTAATTAAAAGGGAAACCAGCCAAACAGTCTCACTGTGCAAGAAAGAACACAGTAATATTGTGAAGAAAGTTTAAAAAGAGGAATACAGTAATCTCTCATGTGCGTCCTACCCGTTTATCCGCCATGATCAACCTCTTCAGCAATGTTAGTTTTATTATTGAACAGAGAATATTAGTTCAGAGATTTGTAGAGCCCAAAGTTTCTGTACACTGTGTTGTATGTGCTCTGTGCGCTGCCATTGCTGGTAGTGTCACGTAAGCTGTTCAGTGTGTTGATGTAAATAAATCCTGTTCGCCTCTGGGGCGTGTCAACTTCAACCTCTGTCTCTCTGTCATTCCTGTCACTCAGCAGCGAATGCACGCATCTACACGGCAGACGGCTACCCCGTCACAAGCATTAATACCCTGTATCTTTCTAAGCAAGGGATTTAGGGGCGCTCCGTAATAAAAGCTCAATCCCAAAACAATAATTGTGTGAATATAGTCATTGTTACAGCTGTGTGTAGTGATATTTAAAACAGGATTCATTCATCTGCCTTTTTACATATCCACCCTTCCTCTGGTCCCACCGCAGTGAGATATGCAGCGGATTACTGTAGAAGAAAATATTAAAACAAGAAATGAACATAAGGCACAATTTGGTCACGACAAGATATCTTAATATTATGCAGCTTTATATCTTGTCTGGTTATTGTGGCCCTAATGAAATTAATGTCACTGCCATGGCAGACTTTATCACTGCTATGTCAGGGCCGTCCATGCAAGTGGGTAGGAGATTGGATCAGCTCCTGAAGGCATGTCAACTGTAATCCCAGATAGTCTTTTATTGACCTTCCTTCACATGTTCTTTGGCTCCCTTGTCAAAGAAAGATGTGCTTTCAGACACAGTCTATCAAACATGCTTCAGTTAACAGCACCACAATTCTGCCCAATGGCGGAATGTCATGAAGGCTGATTTCAGTATCCAGACAGCTCTGTCTGCAGCAAACACAAAGTATGGTTGGAGCCAAAAGCCTTTTTAAACAAAGATGGGTGGCATTCATGGTCAAATTTAAGTTGCAGATCTCTTTACAGCTACATCTGACAACAGATAGCCAAAGAGCGTACATGTAGCCAATTTATTAAAGACAAATCAAAAGTGGTAGTATCAGATTTTGTATTTTTTTCTTTTAAGATTTGGCATTGTAGCAATTGTGGGCAACCAAAAAGGCAAACGTAAAAGCTGGATTTTCACTTAATACCCGACCTTGCTGTTTACTGGATGAGGTGGAAGAAGTGAATCCTCTGTTCTCCTGCTGAGAAATCTTCATTTAGGTAGCTGCTTTACAGGAGTGTGTATAAAGAAAGCGTCAGTAGCTGAGGGATAGTTCTGGATTCATTGGAGTGGTCACCAAACAGGAAACGTGTAAAAAGTGTTGTCTGCAAGCTTGCGCACAAATATCTGCATGACTGGGAAGTAAAGTATGTTTGCCTATCTCTGGGTCACAATATACATGTGGTTCTTTAACACTGGTTGTCTTTTAACCATGTGATTGCCAGCGTTGTTCCTCAGTAGTGTTTGGCATTTGACAGACCACAGTACCTTAAAAACAGAGTAATAAAAACTCATTTTTTTTATAATGGGATCGTTCTCCTACACCGGGATTCACTTTGTGCTTTAACTCCTTTATGAAAATGGGGAATTGAGCAATACAGAATGTGCGAGGTGTAAATGTGCAGTCTCGCACTCAAGCTGGCCTGTGAATAATTCATTAGCGGAGTTGCTTTCAATTGACATTTATGTTCAACTACAGACATGTCTAACCTTTTGTTTTTTTATTCACTTAGTCTGGTGTTCACCAAAGTGGTCCTGGTCCTGCTTTTACTTTTGTCATAAAATGTCTTTGTTCAAACAAATTACCTGCCCTGGAGTTTTAAATCACCTGTGTCAGATGAATCCCTTTTTAACTCTGGAATGTGTTGTATTGAAAATATCTTTTTTGTGTGAAGATTTAATTATCCAGTCTTTTTCCCACTATGGTGGTTCTGTGCTACAGTATTGCTGAAGTACTGTGCGAGATGAGACACCCTTTTAACTAATCAAAGATAAATCCTTGTTAATATAGCCCACTGTGTGTTCTGTATCCTTTGTTATTGAGTTGCTTCCAAAATAAAAAGTTAAAATGATTTGAAGCTTGCAAATAATTTGTAGCTGAAACTACAAACCGCTGCTGTTATTTCAAGAGGTGCCCTTTGAGTTGTGCAGTGCAGTACGAAGGGAGTCAAGCACCTAAAAGGCTGTTCCCTAGAGACCAGAGTTTGTTTTTTATTTAGTTGATCTCGTTGCTGTGATGTTTCAAATAATGTTTGGTTGAACTTGTTAAATTCTACCATACCTCACATCAAAAACAAGAGACTCCAGCCCTAATCCCATTTTTGAAATGCAATTATATCAAATACAATCAACAATTGAACAGTAAACAGCCTCTCATTGAAAATACGCTCGCAGAAATGTGTTAACCAAGTTAGGACCCTTTGCTTCAACTGCACAGTGGCAAAAGGAGATCCTTGGAGGTAATCAAAAGAAAACTGATTTAAAAGCATTCAGACTTTTTTTTTTTTCTAGGGACAGGCACTGAAACACTTGTGGTTTAGTGATAACTTTTTTTTTGGTAATGAGAAATAAATGTTACATACTGAAATATGACCCAGTGAGGGCAATAGCACATGTTTACCTATGAGTATGATTTGCTGCTATTGAGTGTGAATTTTAAAATAACATACTTGCTCACACTTGCGGCTCTAAATCACTGACAAGGTCCATAATTGCAATATATTAGTATGTCTACTGCAGGTACTTTAAAGTACAAGATAATATTTTGCCTGCATGTTTTTTTCAATGACAATGATACAAGTGCAGCTTACAGTACACGTCTTCTCCCTCGTGGCCAGCCTGTCCATTTCCCCTGCTAAATGAGAGGTGAAATTGTAGCCTGAGTTCAGTGTTCGGAACAACATAAGTTGAAGCAGACTTTTTCTCCTGAGGCTGAATGCAGACTATGCCCTGGTGATTTTGCAGGCTTTTTCAAATGTCCCTAATTGTACCTGTCTGCAAAAAGCCAAACAGTCTGGAACTGCAGGCTTCATAACAATGGGATTCCAGGTGCTGCAGATTGGCTAGGAAGTTTGCCAGCGTTTACTGGATCTCAGGTGTATGCTGTAATGGCTGGCGGAACTGTGTTGAGCATTTGCCTATAATGGATCTAGTAGTACTAACATGTATGCCAGTGACCTGATTCATCCACCACAGCTATAAATAGCTATCAGAAATCAGACATCCTCCACTTACCCCTGATTTTTTTTAATACTTTTGCACAACTCAGTTTAAAAATGCCATAACATCACTCTGAAGAAGCGTTGGAAGGTATTCGGAATAATGAAACCTTGACGTCGGATGAACAGACAAAGAGCCTGCATATTCTTCATGTTATGCTCACTCACTTAAAGAATATCAGCAAGTTTCATCACATCACAGTTCTCTAGACAGGTGTAAAGCATTGACGTGTGTGGAAACGGATGTAGAGCCAGCGGGGGATCAAACAAACATTTCAACTCGGAGTCTCTTAACACGAGAGAGCTTCTCATTGAAACATTTTCCTATCTTCTGATCGTCCACTGGGGATATATATCCCTGCTGGGGGGGGGGTAAAGTAGAGTTGGACAGCGTCTGTCCATTTGTCTGTGCCAGACTTTACATGTCAGTAGACTTTAAAGTGGTGCTGTACTTGGTTATTTTGTTTTTTATTGTATTTTTTATAGAGGGTGAACATCGCATGACATGCTTGCTAGATAGGTAATTTTTAGTGCTATTGTTTATTCAGTAACTGATTCAGTACTCTCCAGCTGTTGTCCAGCAGGATGTTCCGGGCTGCCTTTTATATATGGGAGGTAGTAGCCATCGAACAAGATTAGTGGGTAGTCCCAGTCCACTTGTGAACACCACAGAATTGTCTCCATCTGCTCAGACGCTGAAACGCCTCCCTTGTTGCCAACAGGCATATTCAGCTTGCTGCCTGGAGCCGTGTAGATGGTACAGAGACTGAGAGCAGTTGTGAAAACCATGTACAGAATTCCCCCAACTCCAATTATTGTACACTCATTTTGTGGTTTGAAACTGTCAGAAACCTTTTCAGGTGAAGTCTGCACATGTCATTTATTTATTTGTTTTTGGAAAAGATGAAATGCTTGTTTCATTTCGAAGTACAGCTGCTTTTGTGAACTGCAAACTCGAACTTGCAGTTATCGTTTGTTTTTGTTTGTTTTTTTCAGTTAATGTGCTCAGGAATGTGGGTGTATTCTAGACTCTTGAGCTTCATTTACAGCCGTAACCTTTTTTTTTTTTTTTTGTCTAATGAATTGTTTTTTGTTAGAGGTAGCACCATTTCAGGCTTCTTCAAACCTGGGGTTAGTACCAGTTTGGGGTACAGATTGTATTACGCACATATTTTAGAGGTTAGTTTTTGACTGCGTGATGTCATTTTCCACGAGGGAGTCTGGGAAGGAGAAGCATGTGGCTCTTTCATGTGGCAACAAACAGTTAGCAGCTGTACAGACTGTTCCACAAAGTGAGAATGAGAGGAGCATTCCAAGATAGCAATAAATGCACAGTTAACGGGGGGGGGGGGGATTCGGGGTACGATAAGGAAGATCTACAAGACTTCCTCTTGTGTACATTTGCGCAGATGTTCAGTTCTTCCTTTGTTGTTTTACTGTCTGTACACATAAAATTTGCAATGTTAGGCACAACATTTGTATGCAAAATTAACTAAAGATGTAGGATGAAATAAAAAGGAAGGTCTGTACTAGTCCCAGTATTTCATTATGATACTGAAGCACTTCAACTGAGGATATTCATTAGCACAAGAGAGTGTATCAGAATCGGGGGTCACATGGAGGGCCCCTTGTTTTATTGTCGGGTTGTAATTTTATTTTTTTTAAATATGTAACAGCACTGCTCATTTCAGTAGTCGGAATTAGTTTGCACGTTCTTTAGCTAAAGTTATTTTGGAGTATCTGGTGTACTGGGGTGTCCGTCTGCCTGTGCATCAATTTTGTCTTGTGGGAGGAGGCTTGAGTATTTAGAAATTGAAACTGTGTCACTTGCCTGCAGACAATAGTCCTTTAACCTTCAGCTATGGTTGTCGGCTGTGTATATTGTAACCGTCTTTATGGGCAGTGTTGTATTTGCTATTCTGTGCTTTGTTTTCTTCTGTGTAGCATTGCAGAAGTGCAGACAAGGCTGCAGGCAGTTTGAAGCGTTGTTGGTGCTATATCAGGCTGCAGGGAACTCCTGTGGCAAGTGAAATGAAAAGGCATGTCCTGGAAGAGCATGATGCGCACACACATGAGAAACGGACTGGATATCAGATTTATTGGATGGAACCGAACTGAAAAGCTGTTTGGGGAAATCAGATTAGTTTTAAATGTTAATACAGATCTTTCCTTTGAGAAGCGTCTTGGTTGATGTGTTTTGTCTTGCAATCACAACACCACTAGAAATTGATAGTAATATTGCGAAAACAACACTTGAGTCTTAGTGCTCACTTAAGTGTGCCAAGTAAATGGGTTTTCGCATTAAGAAAGCAACAACACTCAAATGTTTATTAAAGAAACTGTTCTCCACAAGACTTGTGTCTAACTTTTTAAATGAAGTTTTATTTGGTTTAGCTTTACTCTGTATCTTTTGATATCTTAGTAAACGGTAAAAGGAAATGAAACCTGAAAGACATTTTTAGTGTTTTACTCAAATTAACTGAAAATGTACTGATCTCTCATTATTAGATTTTCAGGAAGTGCCATCATGTACTGTATCTTTTAAAACATGATTGTAGCATTTGAAGCTATTACAACAGTACCAGTATATAAATATTTGATACAAGGTAAAATGTTTAAAAAATAAAGAATATGATTTATATAAAAAAGACTAAGTTTGCACTATTATGGATGCATAATATTTAAAGGGAACTGCAGCTTGTACGGTAACCGCAGCTCTATGGAGGAAATGTTTTTTTCTATTAACAGGGATGGGGTTAATAAGGGGTTAACCCCACCCCTGCCAAACTTAAATCGGTTTCTGCCCTGCCACAATATTATAAAAGTATATCACTGGATGCAAGTTTCACTTCAGTTGGATTAAGGCACAAGGTTAACAGAGTCGGTAACACAAAACGATACTCAAGGCAAATGGTTTTGTGTCTCAATCTTGTCTCAAAAGACTATATATCTGTAATACTAACCACCTAAATGAGTCAATGTTATGAATTGTATCCCCACTGCCACGAATCAGACTGAGTAATGTGTTTTAAACAAAGCCATTTAAACAGCCTTTTTATCT
The DNA here is from genome assembly GCF_017654505.1 of Polyodon spathula. Lineage (NCBI taxonomy): Eukaryota > Metazoa > Chordata > Actinopteri > Acipenseriformes > Polyodontidae > Polyodon > Polyodon spathula. Next base: position 37,850 of record NW_024472102.1, on the reverse strand, counting down.
CCTAACTAGGTCAGGTATTCTGGAACAGTGGTGCGCTAGTTAAAGTCCAGTATAACATCCTTTATTTATATTGGTGGTGGTTAGGTTTAAAAAGAAGTGAAGCACATACCAGCTGGATTGCAAAGAATGCATTGTAAGCTTTAATCATATAGCACTAATCCCCCCCCCTTCCCTGTTCCTCTCCTCCAGATGCTTGTTCAGTATGCTGGCAGTCGGAATGCCCAGGAACACGGGCTGTCTTTGCTGGAAGTTTATCGGCTGTCCATACAGAGCTTTGCTCTTGCGAGGCCTCATCTCACCACAGAATGTGAAAACGTGCTTTTGGTACTTGGACGGCTAGCGCTGTAAGTATTCCATACTTCATTTCCAGTTTGGTTCATGTTGGGACACTGGCTGCAGCTGAGTGCGGAGCTGACGGGCTCCACAAGGGCTTTGTTTTTATACTTCATGGTATTGGACCTGAACACCTCCTGCTGCCACTCAGTCTTGGGATCTCTCCAGCAAAGACTACTACCAATTGTGCCAAAATGTGAGGTTGTTTCAGGTGTTACTGAGCCAAACTAAATAAAGATGCATGCACACAATATAAATTACAGCAATATACAGCATCAGGTTTTGAAAAGCAGTGGAACATGCAGTGCTTTGCACAAGTTTGTACTTCAATGTCAGGATGATGCCTCCTCTGGCATGAAGCTGTCAGTTCTAGAACATGTTGAAGTTTGAATAAGTGTGGTGCTTTGTCAGCTCAAAGTTTCGTTTCCTTTTAGCTCAAGCTCTGAATTGCTGTGCTGTGCAGCATTTTGTACCGCGTTGGAAAGAACTGCAGAAACACTTGGTCATTTATATATACATTCTCTGATCTGGTTTGTCCGGTTTCCCTTTGTGTTCATAGGAGCTGTTTTGAGCTGCTGCTTTCAGTGCCTGAAAACGAAATCCCATATGAGGTTTGGCTGCAGTTTCATCAGTCTGTACTGGTGAGTAACAATTGTTTTTGTGAAGAGTGAGTAAACTGGAGGGGATATAACTGTTTAACAAAGATCATTGTAGTAGTAGCATTACATCATGGTGTGATGATTGCACAATGGGGATATCTCTTACAAAAACCTCTATTCTATATAATTGGTAGTTTCCGTTAATGTCATAAAATGAAATGTAAAATTCCTTGACGCTAGTCCTGAAAGGGGGTATTGTAGTTTGGATCTGAGGTGTGAAGTACAGTGCTTCCACTAACATGCCTACGACTGCTGGGTTAAATAGGATAGCCTCGGAGCGAGGTATGTGCAAGCCATTGGGATTCTGACCTCAGTGGTTTGGTATTGCAGGGTGCTCACAAAGCCTTGCTGGAATTTGGGAACGGTGTTCTGCTAACCCTGCTGGAGATCACCAGTGAAGGAGGTGCCTGGAGGAACCCAGTGCTCTTAAAAATTCTCACTCAGCAGCCCACAGAACCAGAAGACGGTAAGGCTCAGTGATAAATGAGGGTATTTCCCATTGAGCTGGGAATCCTTTTTGCTTTAAAAAAAAAAAAAAAAAAAAAAAAAAAATGCAGCTGTAAATTCAGTAGCAATGGGATGTGTTTAGAATATTACATAAGACCACCTAAATTGGCCAAGATCATTATTTTGGTTCTTGTTTTATAAATGAATTATAATAGACAACCACTTATGTAATAGTTTGCTTATTTTATATAAAGCTTTTTGGGAATAATTGGTATGGTTTGGTATGGAGGCAGTATTGGCCAGTGAGATTGAACTAATTCTTAAATCTGGCCTATGTCTCTCAATATAAAATGCTTACATTTCAGTATTCTATTTACAACCCGGAATTCACACTGACCTGTACTTGCTGTACATGGCATATTGCAATCTCAAACATACACCAATTAGCAGTGCTTGTCTGTGTTAATTTAGAATTGTTAATAACTACACTGACAATACATGCAGAAGATTTTTATGAAATGAGTTTTATTACATGACTGACCTTAGTCTTTTAAAATATATTTGAGACTGGCTAGTTCCACATGCAGGTATGCATTCTGTAGTTGCATTTGTTTTGGATCTGTTTAGTTTTGCTAACTTTTGAATGTAATAAAATGAACCCTTTTGAAGTACTGCCTACAGGAATAATGCCTGTTCTGTTTGCAGTAAGTAAATTCATTGCACGGGAAGGTCCTGCTTTCCTGGAGATGCGGATAAAGCACTTAATTAAGACGAACAACGTACCTCAGGCCATGCTGCTGGCTAAGCTGTGTGCCGAGAGCGTCGAGATTGCGAACAAAACGCCCTTTCGCCAGGTCTATATCTCCCATCTCTGTGACATGCTGCCCAGCGAGGAGGCTATCCAGGAGGTGAGTACACAACTGTAACACTTCTTATATACAAGTCTGTCGTTTAAGTATAGAGAGCCAGAAGAATAGGCCCATATTCTGAGTGCCTGTTCTGTATTCAGAATATGTAAAGCTTGCATGCAGGTATGTTGTTAATCTGTTTTTGTATGTAGACAGAGATTTGGAATACTATCCTTTGAAATGTGCTCAGGTGGCGTACATATTTACCCTTGCAGGCAAACACAGGAGGTGGGGGTGGGGGGGTATTTGTGTGTGTGTTTGCATCTGTACTGCAAATGCATTCAGGCAGCATAGTGATGTTTTAGAAAAAGTTTATCTTATTTGGAAGCATTTTAGTTGCGTGAAACCTGGGCTAACTGATGCTGTGCTGGTAACTGACGCTTACAAAAAAACAACCAGTACCACTTGGTTAGCTGTGTACTGTCTTTCGTAAAGCTCCCCTGGAATGAATCGTCAACATATTCTATCGCCTGTTCACATGCTGCCATGAAGTAGAAAACCACTGGGTCAAATATGTAAAATGTTAACCAAGGATAAGGATTAATAAGGATCTTAAGTCTAGATCATGGCTGGTGTTGCAGGTAAACCAAACGAGATGAAAACTAGCAGTTGTGCATAGGAACTGCAGTTGCAATTAAAAATAAATAATAAAAAAATATATATGTTTGTTTTTTTGTTTCTTTTTTTGCATAAAATATGATTTAGACTTGGAAATATCATTGCCAGTTCAGAATAAGTGTTGCAACCTCTGGTCAACGGGTATGACCCGAGTGAAAAGATACAGTAACGTTGAACATGTTGGTAGCATACTGTCTTATCTTGAACCTTTCATCAAAACATTTGGAGCGCTGAACTTGCCTTTTTAAATCCATTTTCCAAGCACTGTTTCAGTATGTGATATATCTGGTATATTGTATCCTAGATTTCCAATGTGGACTGTAAAGAGATTCTGGATATGGTCTGTAACCTGGAGGCAGAAGGACAGGAGAATACAGCCTTTATACTCTGCACCACATATCTCACACAGCAGCTGCAGAAGGAAAATATGTATTGCTCATGGTGAGTCTTACTGGACTGCATTATTGCTGATAACTTGGGCTCTCAAGCTATTTTAAAAAAAAAATGCACATTTGTAGATCCATATCTAAATTGATATTACTCTGAACTTCTGTTTTATTGTAGCATTTCATTCTCAATTCTCCATTCTCAGCCATTCACCTTGCTGAGGATGGAAACATTCTTGCTTCTCTTGCATGATCATCCCACACTTTTTCAGCTGGCTATGTTGTGTGTTTTTTTTTTTTTTTTTTTTTGTATTGTAATCCTTGATTTAAAAATTAAAATTGGTTAGATGCATTTTACATTTTATTAGTATTTTCCCTTTCCAACTTTTTTGTTTTTGATAATGGCTCCCAAACACACATTCGTGCATTGTTCTCTGCACTGCACAAGTACAGATGTCTTCATACTTTTACCTGTACGCTGGAAAGGCGTATCTTCCAACAGTATTTTTACCTGGTTGATGGAAGCAATAGCGCACAACACTTCTAGGATTACTTTACAGCAACTGAAGTATTCATTTCTTGTCTTTCTAGCATGAGAAACGTTCTGCGTTTTTTCACAGGGAGCTGACCCTTTTCTGGAGCAAGTTACAAAGAAGAATCGATCCCTCCTTGGAGTCCTTTTTAGACCGCTGCCGGAGGTTAGGTGTCATAGCTAAAACAGCATACCACCTGCTGTTCTTGGTCAGAGTTATTCAGACTGAGGTATGTACTTCAAGCTTTTTCTTACGACACCCCTCCCCTCCATAAAGGGTTAATAACTATTTTCACTTTGATTTTTGTGAAGTACCTTTTACCTGCCAGCATGCCATTAAATTCACTCCCTATGAGCAATAGGTATTTCAACCCCATCTCTTTGCTGCAAATAAGGCCCCTATTGCATAGTTTGATCCATTCCTGCTTGTACTATGAGTTTAATAAGACACACCTGAGCTTGTTACCTGTACCTGATCTCTATACACTGTGACAAATAAAACTCGTATTAACTCTCTCACTGCCCATGGCAGCTAGTCGCCCACCCGCTGAGCATTCTCTACTGCCTGTAGATTATTATCTACTGCCATATGATTATTAGTGTGTTCACTCCTGATCTGATTGAGTTGATGGTGACAGAAACAAACCGGTATGCTGAGGCGATACGTACTAGCGGTACTCTAGCCCCCCATTCCTGCTTTTACAACTGGAAACCTACCAGTCGACAGAAAATTAAACAGACAACTTTTACACTTCTCTGGCTCTCTGAGACACTGCATGAAAAAAAACACTATCAGAGTAAATCGAAAAGGCGTGCCACCAGAATTAAAAAATAATAAAATGAAGCCGGGAGATCCCCTGTTGCTTTTGGAGAAAGGGCCTCTTTTAGCTACAGTTTTCATAAAAACAGGAACAGTTACTTTGCTTTCTACCGTGCACGTCACATTGGTGAAACCAAAGAGAATCCGCAGCAAGGGGCCAGAAGGGTTTCGAGTAATCCGAAAACCAAAGAGCGTTGAGGATTATAATCGATACACGGGAGGTGTAGACAGAGCTGACCAGCTCTGCTCTTATTACAACCTTCAGCACCACTCCGTCAAATGGTACAGCAATTCATACATAAATTATAGTTGCACATGTAGCACCACTGATCTGATTATAATATACTCGTAGGTGCAAGTTTAGTGATAATGTGCAATATTTTGACAGGGAGAAGACGGGAAAGGATGAGAGGAGCTTTTTTTTTTTTTTTTTTTTGGCAGGTCAGACTCTTTTAGAATGTTGGTGGCCGTCTTGGTTGGGCAGGCTGGCAGCACAGTGTTCCAAAGCAGGAAGGCAGTGAGAGTTAAAACCTGGAATGGATGAAACTGCTATGTACTAGGGGTCGAATGTACCAACGTGGATTAAAAAAACTCAGTTTAGTGCTACTCTGTGGTTCGTTGATCTGGGGTTATGTTTTAATCCATTACATTGCACCACAATTTTAAACCAGGATTAGTATATCTTGTATAAAGCAGGTCATTCTAGATTTCTGATCAGCAATCGGTCACTATTTGTATACACCGTATTTGGCAAATGTAAAAGCACATGTAAACAAAGTTCAAGCAAAAGAAAACATTACGTTCTGTACATTTTGGCCATTTTATATACTATTTCTCTGCTCAGATGTTTTAAATTAATTATCAAAAAGCCCCACATACAGCCTGCAGCTTTCCTATAACCCTTAACCCAATCTCTAGTTATGCGACCGGGTTGTCCTGCATTAATTCTGAATATCAATGAACCGTAAGAATAGTTTTGTTTTATTTTGCATAAACTTAAAATAATAATTTTAGTGTGAAAGTGTTTATAGACTACCTAAAGTGGCAAATTCTAATAAATATATTTTATTGTCCTTGATTATGATGTTTCAGGCAAAAAAGCTACAAAGTTACGGAAAGTTAATTTATTGGAGATGATACATTTGGAGTGAGCATTAATTTTAAGGCTACTGAAGTTTATTACTTGGACAGCCATACATACATGCAGGGGTTAATTTGTAAACAAAAAGGTACCAATTCTTCTAATTTAAGGAAGAGGTAAAGCGTTTGTTTTACTATTTTTTAAAAAAAAAAGCCTTCATTCTGAAGCAAATACATTTTTTGTTTTCAGCAACAAAAAAAACCCCAAACATTTCAAAAGTATATATTTAACAGTAACTAAAGGGAGTGGGGGGGGGGGTTCTTAATCCATAATTGCCTACAAAAATGATTGTAATTTAATACAAGTGAAAACTGTTGTATAGAAATGTAATTCTTGCCAACAGTTTCTTATACTGAAGGAGTTCTGATCGGATGTCTCTTTATTTACCCCACAGACAGAAGAGCTTGGTCTGGCTGTGTCAGTTGAGCTTTGTGTAAGAGCCCTCCAGATCCCATCCCAGGACAATGCAGACACCAAGATGTCTGTTTGCAAAATGATAGCTTGCCTTCTGCCTGACGACCTGGAAGTGCGTCGTGGCTGCCAGCTCACAGAGTTCCTCCTGGGTCCGACACAGGAGGCCTACAACCTGCTGGAAGAGCTGTACCTGAAGCCTGACCAGAAATACGACGAAGGGAACAGCATTGTCCCCATCTCCCTGCGCTGCGAAGTCCTGCTTGCCCTCAAAGCGCACTGGCCTTTCGACCCTGAGTTCTGGGACTGGAAGACCTTAAAACGCAACTGCCTTAAGCGGCTGGGTGTGGAGCCATTGGATGAGTCTGGGGAAGAGGAGCTCCACGAGCAGCAAGCAAACGATCAAGGGGAGAGTTTAGCCCACCAAAGCCATTCAGGAGAGAGCTTCCTTTCTGACAAGGAGGAGGAGAAAGAGCAGCAGCAGGTGACACCAGCTCAGACGGGTTGGAAAAGGAAGAAAAAGGAAGTAGGCACCTCTGAACGATACAAGAGGTGGCTGCAGTACAAGTTCTGCTGTGTGATCTGCAGCAGGGAGGTGATTGAGGCACGGATACTGCACCATGCCAAGACGCACATGGTTAATGGTGTCTTCACCTGCCCTATCTGCCTCCAAAAGTTTGAGGGCAAGCACAAGTTTGTGCCACACCTCACAGAGCATGTTCGCATGCCTGCCAGGAGAAATCAACCTAAAAAAAAAATAGGAAAAAAGAAAAAGGTGAAGAAGGTGGAAACAATGGAGGAAGACATGGAGGAGTTAGGAGAAGTAGGCATGGAGGAGTTGGAACTAGGAGAGATTAAGATTGATCGCTCCACCCTGGAAGATGAAGCATTACAAACTTCTAGGACACCAGCTGAGAGCGATTACATCACCTTCAGTTATATTGCTGATAATTTTGAGCTGAGAGACAGAGACATTTACCCTTGCCCTGCCACCGACTGCCTCAGACTATTCAAGCACTTCAAGTACCTAAGCGTGCACCTCAAAGCGGAGCACCCAGAGTCAGACGATAATGCAAGGCACTATTTAGAGATGAAGGACCGCCGGGAAAAGTGCACCTTCTGTCGCCGCCACTTCCTTACCCCCTTTCACCATCGACAGCACAGGCGTGTGCACTACGGAAAGCTGCCTTACATGTGTGTGGCTGCTGGCTGTGGTGCCCGCTTCAACTCCACCAATCAGCTGGTGGCCCATAAACAGGCGCACGGTTACCAGCTGAGCTACCAATGTGAGCTGAAGGGTTGCAGCCTGACTTTCAGTGATCTGGGGCAGCTCTATCACCATGAGGCCCAGCACTTCAGAGATGCTGCATACAACTGCATTCATCCCAGCTGCAAGAAGTTCTATTACTCCAAGAAGGAGTTTGCAAAGCACCTGGCCTCTCATGGTTTAACCTTCTCTGAGGATAACTTGATGTCTTACAGGAAAGTAAAACAGGAGTTTGAGGCGCCTCTAGGGGAATCTGTTGTGGGTCCTGTTGAAGGAAGCAAAGCTGAAAACACGGACGTCCCAAAACCCATCTTGGAAGAACTCATGAACGGCATTAAAACAGAGACTCCAGACTTCTCACAATTAGTTGAGAACCCCACCACTCCTGCACCTGTTCCTGCAGCCAGTGAGTTGCTCACTGGCACCTTGACCAGTGTGGCAGTTTGTTTTGACGGCAAAAAGTTCACTTGCGGTTTTGAGGGCTGTGGTCTGACCTTCATCCAGGCAAGAGACATACAGAGACATCTGAAGAACGTTCATCCTTTGCAGTTCAAGCGCCATAAAAAGGGAGAGAAAACAAAAAAAATGTGCAAGAAAAGTAGACTGCACCAGAGCAGAAAACCACTTCGCTTTCAGGAACACAGCTCAGGCAGTCATTCCAGTTCCTTGCCCGACCCTGAATTGGGACACAGTGATCCCCTTTCTACTGAAATAGACTCTCCAAACCCTGTTGAAACTCAACCAAGCTCCAGCAATGAGGAGTCTTTGATAGAAATACTGGCACGCCTGAGCCAGCTGAGTTTGAAGACGCCCATAATTGCTGCTTCCTCTCTGACGAGCCATTCCTTTTTGGGGTCTTCCATTACACAGGTGACTCTTCCTTCCACCACTGGTGCTAACCCCCCTACCAAGCCAACGGACAAAAAGGCAGTTTTGAAATCTCAGCCTCCCCAGTCTGGCTACAAGAAGGAACTACCAGCAGCAACAGCTGAGGGACCATCAGCTTCTCCTTTGCCACCACCGCTCCCTTCGCAGCATAACAAACAGGTTTCCCAGTTCCTGGTTCAAGCCAGCAATAAGCCCTATTTCTGCGAACTCAAGGATTGCAAGTATAGGAGTGTGGCTCGGGCAGCTCTCTTAGTTCACTACCTTAAAAAGCACAGCATGTCTAAGGATAAGGTGATGGGGATGGAGATGTTCCACAGGAAGTTCAAGCCCTTTGCGTGCCACCTTTGCCCTAGTGCTTTTACCAGGAAATCACAACTAAGGCTGCACTTGATGAGCCAGCACAAGCTCAGCAAAACATTGGTAGCACAGATGAGTTGTTCGAAGAAGAGGAGGGGCGACAGAGATAGGAATGATGCAGAGAAAGTGCCTGATTCCTACGCCAGTGGCGTAAGCCTTGATAGAGAACTGCCAGAAAAGGGGCAACAGAAAAAGGAGGCTTCAAACTGGGGGAAAAAAATTAAAAAGCGTAGGAGGGTTGGGGTTTGCAGTACTGAATTTGAGAAAAGATTGCAGGACAGGGAAGAAGAGTTGGAGGAAGAGGAGACCGATGTAAAAGCCACGTCACCTGCCATAGAAGATAATGAGGAGGAGGAGGAGGAGGCCAGGGAGGGGCGGGGAAGCAGGCGTTTGATGGCCAAAGGCAGTCTGTGTTACATCCTGAGCAAATACAACAAGCCTTTTGAGTGCGTGCACAAGGGCTGCAGTTCAGCCTTCACCAACCAGAATGGCCTCATCAGGCACCTTCGGTTAGTGCACCGCTACAACAGAGATCAGCTGTGTATGGAGGGTGGTCAGCGGCAAGGTGGGGGAGCCAAAAAGGACAGGAACTGCAGCAAGCGCATTCGCAGCTTATCTGCCCTGGCTAGGCACAGTGAGGAGTCTCGCAGACCGAAGAGAGAGGAATCCCCGGAGCCAGAGGAATCCCCAGAGGCGCAGACTTTGGCTTCAGAGGAACCTGTACCTCAGTTCAGCTGCAGCTACAGTGATTGCACAGCCAGCTACCACCTTTACAGCAGCTTGCTGCGGCACCAACGCCTGTTACACAGTGACCAGACCCTGCAGCCCTGCAGTAAACGCACACGTACCAAGCTCCGCTGCACCTACGAAGGCTGCACCCGAGTCTTCTCCCACCGAAATACCTATGAGCAGCATGTCTTCTTCATGCACAGGAATAACTACGACTCCTTCGTTCTCCGGCTCCAGAATGAAAAGGAAGAGGACAGAAATAAAGGGGCCAGTGGTTGCCAAAAAAAATTAATCTCTGTCATTGCCACTCCATCTCCCAGTCTCAGTCCTCCACTGCAGTCCCCACCAAGACAGGGGAAAGGGTCTACTAAGAAGAAGTTTCTTACGAAAGGTAATCTGTCGCTCAGGACGCCCGAGGAGGCCCTGCAGATGTGTGAGGACAGGAATATTCCAGTGGCGTACCCTTGCATGGTGCAGGACTGCGAGTCAGTTGTCACGCTAGAGAGCAGCCTGATCCGTCACTACAAGCGCTGTCACAACATACGACATACCTACCTGGGGAAGCACTATGATAAGCTGGTCAACAATGCAGAGAAACTAGAGGAAACGATCCAGAAGAACTCCACACCTTCTGTCCCAACATTGCTAGATAAACCAGTGAGTGTGGAATACCAAAAGGAGCTGAAGAACCCATTGGCCTCGAAGTTGCCTGTAAGCCTGCCTTCCATAAAATCCTCCTTGGATGAGCAGGACCATTTGGGTTTTGGAGAGGAGATCTCTGAAAATGACTTTACTTTGGACGCTGATGACCTCCTTTATGGTGAGGCAGTAAAGAAAAGTAGATGCTACAGCAGCAATGGGGGGCAGCCTCGGAGAAATGGCTATGGGTTTGAGAAGAAGCCAGAACCACCACCTCCACCCCAAACGTTGCTTTGTTTTAGCAGAGAGGACGGTTTCCTGGATTTAACATGCAAAGGAGGTGGCAAGGGGACGGGGACCTTCTCCAGCGTCTCTAGGCCACCCCTGAAACGCAAGAATGAGCAGGCGGACCCCCTCCTGGCAGCCAAAGAGAACTATCAATGCCCCCGCAACCTTCATAACCGGAGCCCCACACCCAGGACATTCGACCTGAAGACCTATAAACCCATGGGCTTCGAGTCATCCTTCCTTAAGTTCATCCAGGAAAGTGAAAGCAAGGATGAGGTATTTGAGGAAAGCCTCCCTGAGCCCCAGGTTGTCATTAAACGCAGGGATGTTCACAGGCGGGGCTGTTCTGTGAAAGAGAACAGTCAGAGAAGATTGGGGCGAAACAAAAATGGCTCGCTGGTACATGGCAAGCTGTCAGCGTTTCAGCCTCTGCTGTCTGCAGAAGAATCTGCCACAGTGCAGAACCTGAGGTCCATCTTGGACAAAGCACTGACGGACTGCGGGGACCTAGCCCTCAAACAGCTGCATTATCTCAAGCCAGTGGTGGTGCTTGAGAGGTCTAAGTTTTCAACATCTTTGTTGGATCTGTTTCCAACAAAAAAGGCAGATGAACTTTGTCTGGCAAGTTCTTGAAAACCAAGAATGAACTAAAAAGACATTTGATTCCAGTATTTTTTTTTTTTTTTGTTATTGTTTTTAATCAAATAAAAAAGAAAAAAGTTGCCAAACTGTAAAAGCTCAAGTACCTTCAATAAATAATAGCAGGTATTGCTTTCTAAAACATGTCGTACAATGTGATAACAGAATGTTTGTATGTAAAACCCCAGGGTTTTCGTTAGTTTATATAAGACTTCAGTTCAGTGGTGCTAAATTAAACACAGCATTGACATCAGGGGCTTTAAGAAATTTTGCATGATCATATTAAATGTGTGCATGGAAAAGCTCTTTTTTTTTTTTTTTTGGAGGGGGGTTGGTGTTACAAGTAAATAGAATGTGCACTCCTAGGGTGCTCGTAATATAATGTACACTACAATTCACTTTGTTATTTTTTTAGTTTTAAGTACCAAATAAATTACTTACTCCCCCCCCACAGTAGATCAGGAGGTCAGTAACATTTTTTTTTTTCTATCAAGATTTTGTAAGGTGCGGGTGTTACCGTGAGTTTAAGTAAATGAAGGATTATCACAACAAAGGCTCAAGAACGAAAATTAATGCTTTTTCTTTTTCCTAATGTAAATGCCCTTTTTCTTGGAGATTTTAGAAGGGAGATTTGCGTTGTCTGTTTTTTGAAGATCAAAGATCATTTTATTTAGTGTGCACTTGATGAGTCTTGTTCAATTTTAAACATCCACCACATTCATAGTGGTGGTCAATGTTCTGCTGCTTTATTCTGTTAATTAACATTTTTGTTTAACTAAACTCTCTATGTTTTCTCAACAAAATATGACAGAACCACCAGATCTGTTGGCATCATGAAGTGGGCAAAAGGAATAGCCAAGACCAATTTGCTTCAACACTGCCGCAGGAACAGTTGTGTCGTTTCCATTCTGAAATATTATATATAATATTGGAAGTTGGAAGAGATTGAGGACTTACTCTAAATATCCACACTTGACACAAGGAAAGTGCTGTTACTTGCAGCAGATTTTTTCAATATAGAAATACAAAAGAACAAATCTTAAGCATGTGCTTTGCTTAAAGATGATTCTTTAATCCGCAATGGGATCCAGTCTTTGTGCGTTGTCTTGTTTAGTTTTTCAACCATAACAGCGGTCCAACACGGTCTTTGAGTTCATAATGTAATAATTCAAGTTCCAACAGTTTTAGCCTTTTGTGGGTTTAACTAAAGAGGTTGCAACAGTACATCTGGATACTAATTAGTAATGCCTAGTTACACTTAATTAGACCCCAATTTTATGACATGCTGTCCTATGGATTCTAATTCATGGTGCAAAAGAACAGCTGACTAGTCCAAGCATTTTCAGAAGATCAACCTGAAACACTGGCGCCCTGAAAGCCTCCTCCCCCTCTTCAGCAGTTCCTGAGTTCATTTGTATTTTCAAATGACGTTTACATGTTGTCTAAAGTAATTCTTCATATTTCGTACTTCAGCTTGTAATTCCAGGATTGAAGAGTGAAGCATCAGGGTAATGTTACAATAAAACTTGGTAATGAAAAGTTTCAACAAGTTATAACAAGACATTGGGGAAACTTATTGCTGAAACATGACAACTTTCTAAATTACATACCTTACAGCTGTACTTATTATAAACTTTTTGTTTTTTTACCCAGGATAACCCAGCTGAGATGTTACAGGTATAACAGCATAAATTGTCCCTGGTCTCTAATACAAAAGTGCCACTACAAACTGAAATTAAACTGGTTTTAGTTTGCATATGAAACATTAAACCGAAACTAAGGAAATCCTATAAGAATGCAGTCCAAACTGCCTTGCTGCCATTCAAAGTCTTGCTACTTATGTTTCGCGAAAGGATGTTAAAAAAAAAAAAAAAAAAAAAGATTGACCTATATGATTTTAATAGGTCATTATTCAAATATCGCTGTCACTGCAGAATATTTGCTGTATCTCTTCTTCAGAGTGCCTTTGTCATTTCAGGTGCATTTTAAATATTCACAAAACTATAATTCTGTTCTATAGATATATTTTTTTTTAATTGATTTTTTTTTTCTTTAATCAAAAGAAAATGGGTGTTGCAAAAATATTAAGTAAAGTTTGAAGTGTTTTGGGTACAAACAATTAATGGAAGGATTGAAGGATTAATGTTTTTGCATCCAGTAGCAGAAAAAGACACAGTATTTAACCTCTCTTAAAGTCATGGCTCAATTTCCACGTTAACATGTGCGCTAAACCACGATTTTATCTAAAGCTGGATCCACCCTGAACATCCACTGGAAATCTTAGATTCTGCTGCTTGGTTGAGTATTTATAGTAACATGCAGTATGAGGTAATAGGAGTCCAATGTAAAGGTCTTGGCTTGTACCCTGTAGTTTACTTATATTTTGTATTCAGAGGAGAAAAACACTTGCAGTGAAAAGGTTGATTGAGCATTCACAAGTTGTGTTTTGTTCATATTAATGTGGATCTTAACTCTGCCGTTAGTTTCTGTTAAAAGAAAAAAAAAAGTAAGTATACCACAGATACATTACTAAGTATCTGTGGTTTAAACAGGTGTGGATTTTACATTGAAAGCAGTGACAGTTAACATTCATTTAAAGGGAAGGCTCTCTAGTGAACCCTGTTTCTTTCACTAACTTTATAATTGCCAGACAGAAGATGTGCTGTTCCAGGAAAACAATCTTTACGTTTACGTGCAGTTTTAAAATTCCGATTTAGCAAAAAAAAAAAAAGTAGATCTTCAGCAAATTGTGAGAATACAGCTCACTGATTTTTATTCATTCTGTAAAATACAAGAAATATGCAATGTTCTTGTGTGGCTGGATCTGTCCGTCTCATGAAGAACTACTTCTTGGCACATTAAGTTACAGCATTTCACATGCGTGAGGCTTGTTTTTCAGATATTGTGCTAATGTGATATGACATTTTTGTCTGTGAAACAGTAAATGGAGCATTTTTGATGATTGACAGGATTTTTATACACGATTAACAAAATGACCATAATCAGGTTTTAAAGTCAAGCTACTGGTATTTAGTTAAAATAAAGTTGGCACAATAGCATAATATTATAGCAATCCCTAAATGGCATCCAGTTCAGTAGTGTAAATCTGCAACCACATCCATCAGTTTACTACACATTGGTCCCTGCTAATTTACTCCAGCTTGACTTGATCAGAGTTTAAAGGGAGAACTAGGGTTTTTTATTTTTTTTATTTTTTATTTTTTTTACATTTTAGACAGAGATCCGTAGTTTGGCACAGTGTTTAAAGGGCCAGCCCAAAGATGCTGACAATGCAGTACATGGTCTTGTTCTCCCACCTCACTGTACAGCTTCCTAGAAAGAGACAAAAGGGAATTGATTCTTATAAGTGTTAGTGACAAACTACAGGCTGATCTGTATAGGAGGAGACCCTCATTAACACTCCCATCTACAATAAACTAGCAACACTATCAGTATTCATCACAATTAAATTACACAAACTATATTTTTAGGGTGTGCTACTCCCTGAAGGGTTAGTATTAATGAACTAAGAGCAATTGTAAAAACGCTTGCAACAGCTGCAACCTCCAACCTTTACTATTTCTAGGCCAATTTTTTCAGTAATTAAAAAATACAATTGACATAAAGGTGATACTGAACTGCATAGCAACACCTGAATCTTACTACATCCAGCTCCCTATAGGGTGGTTAAGATGAACCAATCAAAGTGTTGAACTCCTGTGCAGTAAAGCAGGCTGTATAATTGTGCAGAGAGGCACAAAGGCTTACACTTGGGTATACTATACGTTTTCTTAGACAAGGCAGGTACACTTTTGGTAACATATATAACCCTCTACGCCAAGTATGAACACCCCAACAGTTAAAAACAAATGCCAATGCATGACATGGGGAGGGACACAGTCTGCATTGTTATACACCAAGCAGTGCGTGGCAGTAACATTGAAATCTTGCAATTGGATTTCTGATAGAATTTTCTTTCTCTTCAACGCCTTTCAAAAACAGTACTGCATACAAGCACATGCGCTTACCTTGTAAGGAATTCGTTCAGGAACAACAGCAGTTGGTAAATAAGTTGTCCTTTACTGGCACAGAAGAGAAAACAGTATAACAGGGAGGCAGTCCACCTGGACTTAGCGGGACAGTCTAAGCAAATGACTACTGCAAGCGCACATGTATATATAACGTCATTCCAGCTCTACAAGCTGCTTCATTGCTCATGTTAGTAGTTGCTTTGTTCAAACTCTGTTCAGCTGCAACCAATTTATATTTACCGCCATCTCAGAAACTTCCTCTGTGGCCTTGAAGGCCCATTGCTCCTTGCAATTCTCTCAGAGCACCTGCAGTCCTATCTTGAAGGCCCATTGCTCCTTGCAATTCTCTCAGAGCACCTGCAGTCCTATCTTGAAGGCCCATTGCTCCTTGCAATTCTCTCAGAGCACCTGCAGTCCTATCTTAAAGGCCCATTGCTCCTTGCAATTCGCTCAGAGCACCTGCAGTCCTATCTTGAAGGCCCATTGCTCCTTGCAATTCTCTCAGAGCACCTGCAGAAGGCCCATTGCTCCTTGCAATTCGCTCAGAGCACCTGCAGTCCTATCTTGAAGGCCCATTGCTCCTTGCAATTCTCTCAGAGCACCTGCAGTCCTATCTTGAAGGCTCATTGCTCCTGGCAATTCGCTCAGAGCACCTGCAGTCCTATCTTGTCTTGCTGCTGGACTACACGTATACACCCCTCCTTTTAGTTTTCCACAAACCAGACAATACCGTTATTAACACTTACAACATGTATAGGCACACCCCCATGCCGTACCTAAGTGTAAGTGCATATTTACAAGATTATACGGTAGCTTTGGAAGCTGAAGTGAACCGCTGTAAGTGAATGTTGGCCCTTAAAAGGAAAACCTGTAGAGTCAATTGTGAAAATTCAGATATTGGTCTCTGAAAGAGAATCTCATGCCGTTTGTCAAAGTTCAGGGTTTGACGGAAGGCATTGTGCAAACCTTCTTGAATCCACTATCAAAGTGGAGTTCAATCATGCTCAATAGCAGTGTCATGCTTAAAAAGCATAATAGCAATACAGAATTGCACTAGAGTCCTTCGTGTGAAAGGCATGCACATCAGTGCAAGTCGCTCATCCCCTTACCATCAACAGTGTTGTCCCAGAAGCAGGAACTTGCTGTATGCAAACCAGCCCCATTCTTCTGTAGAATAACACAGGTCACTAAAAGGAGAGAGCCGTTAAAGATTATTTACAAGATCCTGAAGTCTGGAGCTTATTGTTTATGTTATATCCCTTACATAATATTATGGGACTTGTCAATAGACCATCACAGGTGAGATAATGACCTCTTTAAACCCCAGACTATACATCTTATGGACCCATGTGACAAAGACATGCACACCCTAACAAACCACTGGCATGTTTAAATACAAAAATACATCAAACTTTGAGAATATGTATTTAACTAGCATGATCTGTTTTAAAAGCAGAAAGCCTAACAGTAAATACTTACTAGATCAAACTGTTTTAAAAGCTTTAAAAATGTTCCAATCCATATAGAGGTATGCTAAAAAAAAAAACTAACGTTGATGCCACAGATACTCAAATTATCCAGCTGCATATTAGTTTATGGTCTGCTATTCATATTAAACCACAATGCAGTCTTTATCTGAATAATACAAGATGTATTTGTTATGGCAGCTTGTGGGTACAGGGATCTGCTGTCTTTTAAGGGATTCAATAATTATAAGGGAGATCTACAGTACTTAACACTGGAGGGTTTATTACACACAGCTTTGGTCTGAATATGGTTCTTAGCCCAACAGATTCTGAACCATTGCCTTGTGTTTTTTCTGTTTTTTTTTTTTTTTAAACCTTAGCTCAAACTAAGGCAATCAGTCAGATCAATCATTAAGTGTCCCGGACGTTTTGGTCACTTTTACATCAACACACAGAGTGTAATAAAAAGACTTGCCAATGTATTTGAAAGGTTTGCCCAGTTTGGTGAGCTGGTTGAGGCTTGTTTCCACCACACTGGATGTCCACTGGTTAACCCTGTTGTGCTGGTATGCATTGCTCCCTATCGTGCTTTCCACTGCCTACAGACAGAAAAGCATGCCATCTTATTATACTGTATTAATACACAAACTTACAATGAAACACTCTCCTTGTAAAGAGGGTCATGACATAATACAGCAGTATCGCACATGAAAGGACTATTCACAAGTCATTATAGTTATGTGTGTATTTACAGCCATTGCAACATAGTCATCTAAATCACAAAGGTGTGAATTTCAAGAGGCAGTGGCCCACAATCATGCCTACATTTACACTAACAAAAAACATAATTACAAAATTCTGCCAATGAGTGAGTGGCTTGGGCTTGTTCAATTAACCGTGTTGATAATCTGCTCTGGTTTACATTCTCAAAAGGGGGTAAAGGGCACACACTTCTTAATGATCTGCATCCTAAAAGTGTACGCTACCCCTATACAATGCTGTCCAAACAGTAAACTGTGGTGTTTTTGCTCTGTGTGCTGGTCTGTGTAATTCTAACTGCCTTCATGCCATTCAGATCACGTGACAAAATAGCTTTTCAGCTTGCTGCAGCTGTTTAGATTGGGAGTTGAAATGTACTTTGTCAAATGGTTTGAATGGAACGAGGATGTCTATTCGGTGCTAGGCAGTTAGAATTCTCCATGCAAGCTCAACGCCAGACTGAGAGAAATATTAACTCAATACCGGTTTGTGAGAAGCCAGAACCACTCTCAGTGATTGCAAACAAGTAAAAGACAGGGGAAAGGTGGGACAAATTAATACAATGACATATGATGCTGCTTGAAATTATACTTACATCTTTGATAATATTGCTGACATCATCCACAACAAATGCCGTCTACAAAAAAATACAAGACAAGGATGCGTGTTCCAAGTAAAACCTTCAACTGATCAGATTATAGTTCTGCGGAAATCATTTGCTATCTTTAACATTATATAAAACAGTGTGCATTTAAAAAAAAAAATCATATAGCATATATATATATATATATATATATATATATATATATATATGTGTGTGTGTGTGTGTGTGTGTGTGTGTGTGTGTGTGTGTGTACACGTGGCTTGCTATGAATTACATTTTACTTATTAAGAAATAAAAGGTCACATAAATTATTAAATCAGAATAAGTTACCTCTTCTGCCGATTGCTCGTCCATTCGTGCACCTTGCTCGTCTCGGTCATTCTGTAACAAACAACTTGATGTTGCATGGCAACGATGTGCAGAGGGTGCTGGGATTTTAAAGAGGCAAGTGCGTCCATGGGAACAGGGTGTTTAGACGCCGGCTGAAATTGCAAACTGCTTTGTAAACATTAAACAAACCACAATGCCTCGAGTCTAGGCCTTCAATGCTGGTAGCACAGAAAACAGGTTACAAAACATATACCTGTATTTTACACTGATATACACCTGGCATAGTGTTTAAAATCAATATCCATAAATCGATATTTTTTCCAGTTTTTCTAAAATAAAATGTTTCAGCAGTTTGCTTTAAATGGCAAAGCAAATCAGAAACGATGATGCTATGAAAATAACGGTGACATCATTGTTTATGTTGTGGTGTGACATCATAATGTAGGTTGACTCATTGGTTAATCACAAGAAACAGATTATAATGTACTGTAACATACACCGGCAAAGAGCACAGGGACTGTACCGGGTGACTCGGTTGTCTGGTATGTTTATCCTTATGGTTGGTATAAAATGTTAAGCTGATACATGTTTTACATCATAAACGTTGCCATGACACAAGCCACACGGTCACTGCACCTGGAGGTATATAAAAAAACCAAAAATAAAATAAAAAAGTTTACCAAAGTGATTAGTTACATGATGATGATCGTAGTATAGCCTACATAAATGGTTGGGTTTTTTTCAATATTCGCGTCGGAAATTCCACAACCGGCTTCGAATTCCGAATCAGAACCGGTGCCGGTTAAAAGCGGAGCAGTCTGGGCTAGGGTCCGCACTGTCATCCTCAAAAACACGGGGGTTAGCCCCGAGATGAGCAGTAATGCCAAACCCCATCTGGAATTATTAGACTTCAATTGGCTTGGCGTGGATGGAATTCTGTATGGTTTTATCGCGTTACTAGCAGTTTTAATTTGCTTGATATTCATTTACAGGGATCCAGTGCAACGTGAACTAAACGTGAGTTGCATTATTTTTTTCTTAATAGTTGCCTGCCTCAAATACCACGCACGGATACCTTTCTCTTATTCCCAGTGCTTCTGTAATATTTGCAGGGGCTGCGTGCGTCGCTGCTGGAAGGCTTCAATGTGTGTCGACCCCGTCTGAGTTGCTGGCAGCTTCCAGGCGCAGTGAAGCGGTTAACGGTGGTCGAGAGAAGGAAGCTGCGACGGGAACTGGCGCTCCAGAACAAGCTCATGAGGAAGATCCAGCACTTGGAGCAAAGGGTGCAAGCCATGGAGGAACTGGTTATGAACTACACGCAGAAGAAGTGCCAGCCTCTCCATTCCCGGCGCGCCGGCAGCCTGGCCTCGCTTGGCCAATGTCCCGATTGTATGGTTGAAGCAGGCTGCTCCAGTCCGGGCTTCAGCTCCGGAGATGAGGACGAGATGGAAAGCAGACAGAGTTTCTCAGCGTGATGATAATGGCATTGAAAATGAAGCAAGCAGGAACTGGGAATGCCGAAACTGCAATAAAGGATTCGTCGCTGTAAACGCATTGTGCTTGATATTGATGTGTAGTGCTAGGATTGTTGTTTATGAAGTATTAAAGTGATTTGTTTTTTGTATTATTCTGCATTAAAATATTTAATAAATGCACACGTGCTACGTAACAAAGTTTATAGGCATTTTTTTAATAGACGTAGAACTATTGGCGTTGGGACTGTCATCTATTCAACAGCTGTACAGTATTCACAATGTGTGGAATGCATAGCAAATAGGAATGCACAGTTTTGAGTTAATCTGAAGAACTATTTGAGATAAGGAGATATTTGCAGTGTTGTATCAACTTTTTGGGTAAACTTTACCTTGACCTGAGACCTGGGTGATTGATACCAGATATTCAGAAATAATGGATTCTCATCATGTAACACAAATACGTTATCTGAATGAATTGCCTGGCAACATTTAATGCGTGGCATACGAAAATGTTAGCTTTTGAGTGTATATTGGAAACACATATTCAGGGTAGCAAATATTCTATCATATACAGTAGCTGATCACCTCTGGCCATTAAACGATCAAGTTACTTCACAACTTTTATAGTGAAATATTTGAAAACCATAACGATCCACCTCATCTTTAAAAATCACTGCCATTATGTAATTATGGTTTCCTGTTATATTAAATGGAATCTAAATTTTAAATTGACCCTAAAGAACAAATTTACTCAAAATAATAATAATAATAATAATAATAATAATAATAATAATAATAATAATAATAATAATAAGCCACGGAACCTATCTTCTCGGAACTAAGGTATCAGTAGTCTTGACGCCCGCGTTTTGCACGGATTGGTAGAGTGTAGCGCAGGCAGTTGGGCATGGAAGGGAAAGGAGGTTGCAATTAGGATGAGGTGTCATTTCATAAAATAATATTTTTAAAAAAAATCCTTTGTATCTGAGCACTTATTAAAAAAATTCTTTTGCATCTGAGCATTGTAGGGAATATATTAGGGACGCAGGGCGGCTATCTTCATTAAGTTATCACCCGGACTTTGACCGTGTGTTTTCTTTTTCTGAAACCGGGGAGCAGACAGCCTTTGTGAAAATGCTGCAGTTTTTAGCTGATCTTTCCGTTTCATATAAGATCTTCTATTCGGTTTTACTGTTTTCGTGGACCGTCTACCTATGGGAGGCATATCTTGCTTACAGACAGGTAAGACAGAGACAAATCGGAAAACACATTTTTTTTATTGAGCGTCTGGAACATATTACTGTCATGAAACCTTGCTGTGCCGCTACAGAAAAAAAGATGGTAACTCGAAAGATGTTCAGACGAACACGTCTAATAATGCTGTGTACGTATATCATCATCATCTTTCTGTAATTTATTTGTAAGTAAAAATGGGTTACATATTGTGGTTTTGCAACGACAGCTTTTCAAAAGCTATTTGTATATTTTAATATTTAATCTATTTGTAGTACAAAAACATATTTCTTCATTTTGCATTTTGAGTATTCTGAGTGAATTTTAAGTGCATGCTTGTGTTTATTCTACCCGCACTAAGCATGTTGTTCTTTGTTCGGTGAAGTACAATAGGACCCCCATGCTTTCCTTTGTTTTATCGTTTCGTTTTCTGGATCCTAAGCGGAGCATGCTGGTGACAGATAGCAGCAGGGGTATGGTTTAGAGTGCAAGAAATCTGTGTGCCGAAGCTTTCTGTGAAACCTAACCAAACATTTTCTTTAATTCCTGCCTCTCTAGCGGAAGGTGTACAGGTCCACGACCCATGTGCCGACGGAGCTGGGAAAGATCATGGACACGGAGACCTTTGAGAAATCTCGGCTGTACCAGCTGGACAAAAGCACCTTCAGCTTCTGGTCAGGGTTGTACTCTGAGACCGAGGGGACGGTGAGTATTCGCATCCACATGATGTAGCCATTTCACTGGAGTCTAACCCACAGGTTCCTGTCCAAATACAAGGAGTACAGAACTCAGGGCTGTGAGTGTAATAGCTTTTCTTCGAGTAGATGTTTTGCTACCTCCTGTGTGTTTATGCTCTCATTAACACGTTTTTATATATAACACGTGATTATTTCAATGTTAGAGTTGTGTATGGCCAATGCTAATTGGTTTCAGTTAAAACGTTAGCCAAGTGCTTATAATTTAGCAGTGTATGAAGAATATAACATTACAATACATGTATGTATCCACATTCAATTCCTATTTGTCAGTCTTTTCCATATATTTGTATTAAGAAATAGACACATCAGATATTAGAGGGCTTTTTTGGTTCCAAACATTCAAAATGTGTTGAAACATTTAAAATGTTTAAAGTTGTACATTCTGATAGTTTAAAATAAAAAATCTGCATTAAACACCCCTAGTCATGGGTCAATGGTACCAAGGTTGTAGAGCTGTGTTTGGAGAATGTTTTCCTCTTGAACTCCCTGTGTTTTTGCAGTTGATTCTCCTGCTAGGCGGGATTCCTTTTCTATGGAAGCTGTCTGGAGTCCTCATTGGAAGAGCTGGGTTGGGTCCAGAGTATGAGGTAAGCTTTCAGGACTTTGTCATAAGCCATTGACTCAA
The DNA here is from genome assembly GCF_017654505.1 of Polyodon spathula. Taxonomy (NCBI): domain Eukaryota; kingdom Metazoa; phylum Chordata; class Actinopteri; order Acipenseriformes; family Polyodontidae; genus Polyodon; species Polyodon spathula. The sequence continues at coordinate 15,507 of NW_024472102.1, read as the reverse complement.
AGGTTCAGTCCTATTTGGTCCACTTGAGCTTGAATGAAACTAGTGTCAAACCGGTATTAAAACTTCAGATAGGGGGAAGATTTCAAGAAGCGAATCTTCTACAAGAGTTCCCCAGGAGTTCTGCTGATAGGTGATTCCAAACCAAACTATGGAAGAATGTTGCAAACTGACACAGAATACTTTTTTATAGTAAAATTGTGGCTGATAGAAACCTCACCTGCCTTGTTTGTTTTGTGTGTTTCCAGATCACTCAGTCCCTGGCATTCCTGCTGCTGGCCACTCTGTTCAGTGCAGTGACGGGCATGCCCTGGAGCATGTACAACACCTTCGTCATTGAGGAGAAGCACGGCTTTAACCAGCAGGTAACCAGCAGGGATCACCGCCACCGATAGAGGGACTGGTTTGTGCTGAAAATGAACTTCCAGCCCATATAAGCGAGGTGGTGTTCATGTTTTTAAAAATAAAATGAAACTTTATTTAAAAACATTAGAAAAAAAAACAATGTTTCTACCCATTGAGAATATTTACATGTCATTTTCAGTGGGTTCTTGGCATGGTGGGAGCAGTCAAACAGTACAGGACTGCAAACACTGTACACAAAATGGACACCTAGCCAAAAACCTTAAGTACAGTATCATGAACTTATCCATGCAATCTAAGCTGTGGTTTGCACTCTCAGCTACAGCTATCACTCTTCTTTCTCTCTTCCTGGTCCTTTTTCATGTTTGTGTGCTTTTTTCTGTATTTGCCCCGCAGCAGGGCCTGCATCTTCTTTTGTCGCGACGCAGTACATATTATACAGTTAATGTGTGTGACTGCATGCAGAAACTGGGTTACAAGCAAACAATAGTGGCACCTGCCTGTCCCATGACCTTGCCTGTTAAACTGCATGACCACCAGCGTTGGTGCAGTTCACGTGCTGATGGAAGAGTCTGGTAGAACAACAGCAGGTCACCCCAAGAGCATTCTGGATAGTTTTCAGGAAAGAGCAAGCTATCTGAACATGTTTCATTATGACTGGGGAATAGCCAGTTGAAAGTTGCATGTTTAGGGTTGCCTTAGCTGAGGTTCAGCACAGGAATTTGAAAGTTCTCTTGAGCCCAAAACAACTTGTAGAAAATAAGTTGCTCTGCAGGGTGACATGTAAGTCTCCCCTTGGGATTGTAGGCTTGAGCTTAATCAAGTCAAGCTCATGGTAAAGCATGAAATGGCTGAACTGCAGTGCCAAGGAACTTGTCACCCTGTTGTGCCGTGCACTTTCCTGTTTTGCTGGATTCGCTGGTAGGAATCTAGAGCCAGATCTCATCCCCTCTGTTGTTGCAGACTCTGGGCTTCTTCCTGAAGGATGCTGTGAAGAAGTTTGTGGTGACGCAGTGCATCCTGCTGCCGGTCACCTCGCTGTTGCTGTACATCATCAAGATCGGAGGCGACTACTTCTTTATCTACGCCTGGCTCTTCACCCTGGGCGTCTCTCTGGTGAGGGGGATGCTTGTTTCAGAATTTCTTGAAACGTAATGAGAGAGCAGGTCTGTGTTTTAAAAGGGAGACGAGGAAAGGGGCTGGAGGGGGATGACGTACCTGTGCGTGTCACGTACCTAAATGAAGCAGATGTTCAAACAGGCTCCTGTCTGATCTGGAGCAAGAATGCAGCGTCTCCAGGATGTGGTTGGAATTATGTCAGATCTGTTAGGATTAATATAAGGGATGGGGAAATATAGCTCTTACTAGTATCAGATTGTAATCCCCAATTTATATAACAAGGTTTAACCCCTTGTTCCATTGTTTTCATCATGCTGGAATGTGAATAAGGTGGTCAAGAAGTGTTACGTTTTCTAAGAAGATTGTGAAATCGTTTGTGATGTTCAGTATTTTGATTCTCTCTCTCGGCAGGTGCTAGTAACGATCTATGCAGACTACATCGCTCCTCTGTTTGACAAGTTCACCCCCCTGCCTGACGGGGAGCTCAAGGGAAACATCGAGTCTATGGCGAAGTCAATCAGTTTCCCCCTCACCAAAGTCTATGTGGTGGAAGGTAAGGTGCCTGTAATTGCTAACAATTACTTTGGTTATGAAACATTTGTTTATCCAAACTGTACCATATTGCAAGATAATGGGATTTGAAATTCCCATGGATATCAAGGGCAGAGAGAGTCCACTTAAAATACCATATTTCAGAATCTGACATTACTATTACAACCTGCAAATGCAAAATGCACTGAAACTCTAACTTATCACTGATCACCAATAGAGAGAGAGAAAAGAAAGGAGAGAGTTAAAAGTAAAATGACTGGAGCCCCTTTCACACTAGCATGCAGACCCTATCCAGGTCGCGACCCGGTGTCAGCTACGCGATTTCACACGGCTTTTTGAAGAAGCAGAGTCAGCCTGGACGACAGAAGCAACTACACAATGAAAAACTAAAAAACTACTTCGTCCGCTTACAAACGCCCACCATGCATTTTGTCTCGCTCGACCCGGGTCAAAACATGTTGACCCACATCCTGAGCTGGTTTGCTGCTGATCTGGGTCGGCCCGGGTACAAGCCAGGTACGTGGTTTCACACCACACAGGCTTGTGACCAGGGTAGCCAGTGTGAAAGGCGCTTAAGAGGCATTGACAAAAACAGTGTTATATAAAAAGCTATCGGGCTGTATAGAATTTTTGTTTGGAACCGCAGTGTCTATATTTGATTTATGTTCCTCCGTCTGTCTCCATCAGGCTCCAAGCGCTCCTCCCACAGCAATGCCTATTTCTATGGGTTCTTCAAGAACAAACGGATCGTCTTGTTCGACACGCTCCTGGAGGACTACTCTCCTCTGAACAAGGCAGGGGAGCCGGGAGCAGGGGAGCCAGGGCTAGGGGATCCAGGGCTAGAGCACCAGCCCATCCCCGAGCACAGCGGGGAAAGCGATAGCACTGAGAACAAAGCCAAACCGAAGGTGAGTGTGTTCACTGTTAGACAAAGAACAAGGCACCTGCTGTTCTGAACGTCTAAACTGAAGGGGAAGTAGAACATGCTGTCAACCCTGCTCATCAAAGACCACCTGCATACATGGACCTCAAGTCTTATTATTACTATAAGCAGACACAACATATGTAAATTACACATTACAAGAGTCTTGACTTTCACCCATGAATCTTGTTACATTAGATTATACGTCAGTCAAGTGTTTTTTATCCGATGTTGCTATTGGCCTTTGAAGATAGGTATCGTCTATGAAGGAGAAGTTTCATCTAGGTAGGTGGTGCTTTAATAGGTTACAACAAAGCAACACATCTCCTTTGTTCACAGAATAAAAAGCAGGGCTGCAACAACCCAGAGATCCTGGCTGTCTTGGGGCATGAACTGGGCCACTGGAAACTGGGCCACACCGTGAAGAATATCGTGATCAGCCAGGTAACTGAACACCAGGGGTCAGCTTAGTGACCAGAGGTAGAGGCTTTCTGCTGAAACATGGGTGCAAGGCTGTTTCACAGAGCAGTACAGATCTGCATTACAGTCTGTTTTTTTGGAAAGATACAGTGTCGCCTGTAGATATAGGGAACCAAGTTAGAATTATTCAGCAAGTTGCTGATTTTTATTGGTAATCTGTGCTGTTTTAACAAAGATCATGGGATCACACCAGTCCTGTAATTACTTTGCAAGAACCAACTCGAGTGAATCACCAAGATCTGTCTGTCTCTCTTGTCTTTGCAGATGAATTCCTTCCTTTGTTTCTTCCTGTTTGCTGTCCTGATTGGCCGAAAGGAGCTCTTCACTGCGTTTGGTTTCTATGACAGCCAGCCCACCCTTATTGGCCTGATGATCATCTTCCAGTTTATTTTCTCCCCTTACAATGAGGTAATGCACCTCATTGTACCAATAGCAAAATACTTTATCAGGGAAAACATTTTTTACTTGGCGGAATTAAGACATGGTTGTCTTTTTCTGGCTGCATCATTGTGGGCTGCACAACGTTTCTACCTTTGTTTTCTCCCAGCGACTCTTCTGAAATGTAGCATTGTTTTGATTTGATGTGTTAGGTAAACACCCTTCTAGACTGTATTTCATTGTAATTTCTTTCTCTAACGGTTTCCAGGTGCTGTCGTTCTGTCTGACGGTGCTGAGTCGCAGGTTCGAGTTCCAGGCAGACGCCTTCGCTCGCAACATGGGGAAGGCCACGGAGCTGTACTCCGCCCTGATCAAGCTCAACAAGGACAACCTGGGCTTCCCCGTGGCAGACTGGCTCTTCTCCATGTGGCACTACTCCCACCCTCCCCTGCTTGAGCGGCTGCGAGCCCTCAAGGGAGTCAAACAGGACTGACGGCCTGGGACTGGGGCCTTCCTGCTGCGCTGGCTCAGGAGAGGAGCCCGTCGTCTCCTCCAGACCCCCTGACCTGCGTTTTCATTCTCCATTCCTTTGTTTTTGTTTTAAACACGCGTTACAGAGAATCTCATCTACACTGGAATGCATATGTTAAGGAACCACAGTTTTATAACAAGCAAAACTTCCAGGATCGAGACCCTTCCACCCCCTAAGTAAAAATCCCCCATTATCGCCACATGCAAATAGATGCACGTGTAATACATGTAGAAAGTACACATATATAAATTCCTGTCTGAATTTGACTAAGCATAGTGAACCGGACAGACACCTCTGAAGGGGATGTTTTCCAAGTGTAGATGGTGTCTACATGAGGTACATGAAAATGCTCTCTCTCTCCATTCTTTCTTGAAACATATGCAGCAGCATATACATATTTCGTGACATTTTGAAGATTTGATTCAGTCTGTCTGGTAGCAAGGCTGACCTGTGCTTGCTTGAGGTCCAGAATTACATGACTTTTTATTAACTATTAACCCTGAAACCCCAAACCTGAGTGTTTTTTTTCCCTTCTGATTTTCTTAATTTGATATGCATCCTGAAAGGTTCATTGGATTTTTCTTGTGATCCCTTTTTTTTTTGTTTTAAACAGTTACGTTTTTTAAAAAATTGGATTTCAAGTTTAAATTGTAAATATTTATTTAATTTGGAGAAAAAAATAATAAGAAAAAAAATTGACGTGACCCTTTTTTTTTGTTTGTGCCTGCATTTTTGTTGTGTGTAGTGCGAGTTTAGTGTGAAGAAGATGCATTGATGCTTGCGTACAGCACGATGCAAAGGAAACTACTGCTCACTGTGTTATGTGTTTGCAATGTTTGATTTGAAAACCAATGGATGTATTTTTGCAATATTGTGAATAAAAGCTCACAATTAACGACTGGTCTGTGTGTGTGCCGTTTCTCTACGCTGTACCCATTGCTCTGCACGTGTGGATGGTAACACTGGCCTGGTCTCAGCAAAACTGTACGGTTGCAAAACAACAGTTTAATGTCAAGTGCAGTTTTAACATGGCCATTTTCTTCTAAAACAACCAGCTATTGGTTTTTCTATTCAAAACACTGGCGTGGTATTGTAGGGGCATGTCGTCCAGGTGCTTGCAAGCTCTGGTCCACCTTCCTCTGCCTTTATTGTATTTAGTGACGCTAATAAAGAGGTAAATGCATCGCACCTGTAAAAACACCATGTGAGACCCCACATAAACAGCTGGATACATTTGCTTGACTATACACCTCTGCAAATGAAAAACAAACACTGGTAATAGGATCAGGACTTTTCCAAAACAACATCCAAATGATAGGCTTTACACACTCTGATTAGCACTAATCCTGGGCCACCTTTCCAAAGGTAAAAGAGTCTCAAACCATGATTTGTCAAAACATGTCTCCAAGACCAATTTTGAGCTTTAGATCAATGATGTTAGCAAAGCAACTTTTTAAAACCATGGTTGACAGCTGCAGATTTTTCTTTTTTTTTCTCTTTTTTTTTTGACAGGTAACATTTGTCTTTGTGTTTTGGCTGTGTATACAGGAAATACTGCGAGGAGTCAGCGCTGGTCTTAGAGGTAATGACCAAGGAACATTTTCAAAACATGCGAGTTTCAGGTGGGTAGAATTTAAACTAATGGCTGCAAATTCATAATGAATTCCGACAGAATACTACAGGAATAAACCTGAATATCTTATTCACTTGCCCTCAGTTCTGCAGTAATTCATTTTCAGTTCAACCCTATTAATTCTATTACCCATATTCATTCAACGTTACTTTGTAATGAATTATGTTTATCTCTCATATAAGCCAATAACTACGTATTACATTTCATTTATTTAAAATATTATATTTTCCTGCCACAACACCGCCCTCTAGCAATCAAACACAGTCAAGCACATTTAAAAGATAAATGTCCTCCTTTACTTTGCAGTAAGGGGCCGACTATAGTGTTACCCAAAGTGACAACTACAAATGTCAAGTTCATTGTAACACACAGATACACGCTCGATACATATATATATATATATATATATATATATATATATATATATATATATATATATATATATATATTTAAATACGTGCTAACGGGAGCTTGCGGATTTGTTATTGTCTTGTATTTGTTTTACATAAAAAAAAGTTTTTTTTTCCCCGTGTTAGTCAATGGTGGTCCCTGTTCCCTTTATAAAACACAAGGACAAATTGCCTTCTGTTATTATTCAAGCTGCTGAAGGAAAAAGATGGCTAGGCTGTTGAGATCTAACCTAAGAAGTGTCTTGGTTGCACAAATGAGGATGTCTTCTGACTCCAGTCAGGTAACGCATCTGCCGATACAGAAACGTTATAGCCTGTAAACATGTTATTGACCGGCAGGTTAAAGATACAGGCGATGCCCACTTGCAATCGCAGGCCTAGGATTGCACGATTCCAATACAGGCGATGGTAGTGTCAAGCACGGTTTGTTCTTTAATGAATTCACATTCTGTTGTTGATTAATAATGCATGTACTGCTTCATGTGTAGGACAAACCAAATATGTGATGTGTTTTAATGTATACATGTTTTCAAGATGATGCACCGTACCTGTTGACTTAATTCTAGTGGATATTTTAACACAACCTTTCGTTTTAGCCAGTGGAAACAGTTTCGTGTTAATTTTGCAGAAGTCTGTTTGGGATCGAGGCGTCTTCATTAATTGCTCCACAACAACCCACACGCACAGAACGATACACAATTTTTACCTTAGTCACTCCTGCGTCGTGTGCAAACTCCCCACAAAACTTCAGATACACACACAATACATATTTACTGCTTCTCTGTATTATAATGACATTTTTTGAACGCTGAAAAGTTTATTCAACTATGTTGCATCTCTACTGAGGGTATTAATATAATATTAAACGTGTTGGATCCCGTTAGTGTGCGCTGTTAGACTGCTGCACTAGATGTAGCTTAATTGGCCAAAACGGTGACTATTGGGTTGCTGTAATAAAATCGAGAAGGCGATCAGTATAGTAAGAGCATATGGGCTTCCATATTATAGCAGATAAATGTAACTAATCCCATTTTTAAGAGAAGATCTGAATCCTCGATCTGCTTACTGAACGGGTTGGTACAAGCATGTGGGTTAGTACTGGAATGTACTGGCTTCAACTGTCTACTATTATACAATAGACCTAATAATCTACTGTACAGTCATGCCGCACCTTTATGTGCAGGGTAGTAAACTCAATGCCTTCGCCCAGGCATTGGGTTTACGTTTAAAGTTTATTTTAAGCAGCAGCAGCTGGTTCTAAAATAATAATAATAATAATAATAATAATAAAAAACACAAAAAACCCCACAGCGCTTCATGCATGTAGTGATGTGGTGACAACACTTGTTGCACAGCTGAGTCGGTAGGGCTGCCAAGTTAGGTTCTGTATATATTGTACTACACAATCTATAAGCACTTACCCATCAAGGACACTGCTATAAAACAAACACTATTAATCTAATAATAATGAAAGCTGCAGTTTGAAAGCTGTGCAGCCTTCCCCATCGGAACCTGTTGGTCGTCAAGTTCTAATTCCCTGATCTGCAGACACACCTTGGCTTCTTGGAGCTGCCTGGCCACTCTTACCTGTTACAGTGATGCATCCCTGTCTTCTGTGTTGCAGCTGGGAGAGCTGGGAAAGGGAGCTGGGAAGGGGGGCGGAGGAGGAGGATCGATCCGGGAAGCCGGAGGAGCATTCGGCAAGAGACAGGCAGCACAAGAGGAGCAGTACTTCAAGTATGTTTATTATCAGCTAAAATGGGGGTAGGATCTATAAGGAGTTACTGTATTGATGTCAAGTGTTAAATCCAGGTTGTCCCACAGTGCAAGGTGATAGTGCTCAATTGAGTAATTGCAAACTCGGCTGGTGTAAAGATACTGGCATCTTGGGTGCTGGAGGGCACGCTGCGTGATTGTTGATACTGCAGATTAGTGACATTGATGGTTGACATCACAGTAGTTCCGTTATAAAAGAAATTGCTCACATGTGCATATTGCATGATTTAATTGCTCATGAGCAGCTATAAAGCTGTGAGGTCGTTTAGCACTTGTATTGCTTGTTATGGTAACTCTAGTTTAATTGAATTGCCCTCTGATGTGTGTGTGGACAACGTTGTCTATGAATCCATTTATTTATTAGTACTCGGTTGTCTCCCTGTAGGATTGCGTTTTTGCCTGTGCCGGTACCAAATTCCAACACTCCTAAGTAAGCCCCTTGTGTAAAACAGAAGTGTCTTCATGCCAGCCTCTTGGTCTGCTGTCTCTTGTTTCTAGGAAGAAGGAGCGTGAGCAGCTGGATGCCCTGAGGAAGCACCACGAGGAGGAAATCAGCCACCACAAGCAGGAGATTGATCGCCTGGAGAAAGAGATCGATCGCCGCAAGAGCAAGATCAAGGCTCTGAAACACGACGACTGAGAGGCTGGTGCTGCTGCTGCCTGCACGCCAGAGTCCCCCCACTGCATTGTACCATGAACCAGCAAGAGTGCTCCACTGCATTGTACCATGAACCTGCAGCCCTTTGCTGAGCACAACCTTGTGCATGCTGTGTAGCTGAACATCATAAATAAAATGCACTTCTCCTTTTCAGTTGATCTCCTTCAAGTCTCCTTCTTTTACTTCGTGTTTGTGTGTGTCTGTGTAGTAATACCTACATGGACGCTTTTGTTTGAGGAAACTAGCAGACTGATTTCCTATCCAGTTTCCAATCTGCAAAGAGTCAAACGAAGTGAAAGTGCCATAAAATTATCTGTAGTAATAATACATCTCTCCATTATATATCAACAAGTAAATCTCAATATATATACTGTACTTTGAGAAAATACACTGTAAATATATCATAAATACAAATACAGCATGCATATTTAAAAAAAATGTATGTCTCAGAATACAGCAGCTCAAATAATCCGTCGTTTTCACAATCCTGTTTTCTGCTTGCACTTAAAAAAAAATCCTTAACAAGCTAAACGTCCGTCATACAGACAGTCTGCAAGACGAACAAGAGAACTCGCACCCTTTCGCTGCATTTTTGCAACGTTGTCAAGTTTCTAATCGAAATACGTGCGCAGTGAGCATTGCACTAACGTCATTATTATTTATCAAAATAAAGGACATATTTGGCGTAATAAAAACAGATTGACCCCGACGTGATTTGAACACGCAGCCTTCTGATCTGGAGTCAGACGCGCTACCGTTGCGCCACGAGGTCCTTGCTGCAGAGTCCTGCTGTTTGCATTTACCAGCATCGCCGCTCGCGAGTTCCAGTGACGTCACCCCGGGGCTATCCGCACGGCAGGTTAGCCCCTCCCCGCTACGTCAGCCCTGGCTTAAGCCCCTCCCCCGCCCCTGTTTTTTAGCCCCTGCCAACCCGTTTCTCTCTCTCTTTTCCCATATCATGGCGGACCGGTTCAATAAGGTGCGTTACTGTGCTGCTGAAAATTGAACAAATGTCCGCGGAAAGCAGTGTGTCTGGTGCTGGTGATCGACCAGCATGTACATGAGCGCCCTTGCGATTGCATTGTTTGATCTGGGAGTGGTCAGGCTTTTATAAAGCCGTTATTTTCTCGGTGTGGGAATGAGACGGGCATGCAGGGTTGAGTTGGGCATGCCGCAAGGCCCAGCACTGATCACTGGGTCGACACGCTTACAGCAGTGTGCTTAAACGAATAGTCTGCGATTTCAAATACCCTGCCCAGTGTGCTCCAAGTGACATGTTGGTGTTTTAGTGTGCGTGAAGGAGGCTCAATTATAATGGAGGCCTGGCTGAAATCAGAAACCGTGCCTGGATGATCTGTTGTTGTTGGTTTGAATTAAAATGGATCTGCGGATGCTCTTTGAATGATTATCGTTTTAAGTTAAAGGTTTTTTTTTTTTTAAATGCCGGTATATAACTTTGTTGATTCTGAAATGCATCGTGGGAAGGCCAAGATGGATGACGTGTGTATAACTATTCATTTTAAATGAATTTGGTCGAGTTAAAAGAAATGTTAATTTTAATTTGTATACGTGCGGCCAAAGCGTAGGAGTACAAAATAAGGTGGACACCTGGTGCAGCCATCGTAAGCACCGCGTGTTACCTGAGGCTGCAGTTGATCAGACAGCAATACCTACACGAGTCTACATGGTAAAACATAATAATTTCCGCCCTGATGTTCCACAGTTGCGTATTGTAATTTCATGACCATGAGAAAGCTTCACAGGTTCTACTATCTGAGACTTGACAGTACAGTAGGCGCGACGTCTGACAACGAACCTTCATACAGCGTGGATTGCGTTAATGTCAGGAGAATTAAGACCATGAGTAGCCAGAGACTAGATAACCAGCTCAGGCGTTTCTTATTCAACTCTTGGTAAAACCAGGAATGGATCCAAGTGCTCTTCAATGGTAATCTCCTTTCTGCCCCATGTGGAAGGATGCTGGAGTGTGTGTTTTGATTGCATGTAAATAGCTGCTTGTATTATTTTCAGGTTCTGCTCATCGATGGCAGAGGCCATCTCCTTGGTAGACTGGCTGCCATAGTTGCCAAGCAAGTTCTGCTAGGTAAGTTCCTTTTTGTACTCTCTTGATAATTGGGATTGCTATGAGCTGGGGTACATTTGTTGTACTGTGCCGTTATATCTACTGGACCATGCAAGGATTGAAGAAAGATTTCCACTGGATATTACTCTTAATATAAGCTTAATGCACCACTGCACTCCTAAATCGTTGGCTTTAACAAACTCTGAAAGCAGTACACCTGTAATGGCTCTGTCTGGTAACGTGAGCCTTGTTTCTGCCACTGCCAGAGCTTCCTGTAATCTAACCCTCAACAGACATGTGAATAATTCCTGAATTACCTGAGGCTGCTGTCCTACAGTAAGCAGTAGTAGTAAATGTTTTGTCTAAGGAATTGGCCAGAGTCTGTGATGATGCTTTTCCAACGTGTGTTCGAGTTTCACGACAATGAGAGAACTTCACATGCACTACCATCTGAGACGAGGCTGTGTCATCTTCACTGTGTAACGATTTCAAGATTACCTGTTGAATGCCTGTAACAGTATTCAAAATGTCTTCCAGGTCACAAAGTGGTGATTGTGAGATGCGAGGGCATCAACATCTCCGGTAACTTCTACCGTAACAAATGTAAGTGTCCAGTGGCTGGTTCGACGGGTATCGTAAGTTTATGGTTTGCTGTAGCGGGTACTGGCTTGCTACTAAATACAGTGGAGGGAGATGTGTTTAGTAGTACAGCTGCCTGAAATTTGTTTCTTTTGGTGTAATGTGCTACAGCCTTTTTTCTGATCGGAGTGGACCATTTCTTTCCAGGTTTATTCCTATCATTGAGGGCTGATGGATAGTTCCAGTATGTTGAGAAACTAGGTTCAATATAACTTAAGCAATATGACTGAAGAGGGATTTGTATAGAATTCATGTTGAGCAACTAGGTTCAATATAACTTGAGCAATATGACTGCAGAGGGATTTGCATAGAATTCATATTGAGTGTCGTATTCATGCAGGCTTCAGATTTCAAAACTCAGTGCTGCAAGTCAGTGATGTTCCACAGTTGAGTGTTTGAGTTTCACGACCATGAGAATACTTAACATGCACTACCATCTGAGACAACAGACAAAGTAAAGCAAAGTGGTCTTAATGGTGCTTTACTGTATTTTGAGTGTTGGTTGCATTTCATTTGCTTATCAATCAACAAAACTATATGTTGGAAACTTGCCATTAAAGCCTAAGGGGCCCATCTGTGGTAGATTCACCATTCTTCCTGTGAGGGTTTCTGCATGATTTATAGCTTCTGTTAATTGTTTTTAGTGAAGTACCTTGCGTTCCTGCGCAAGAGGATGAACACCAACCCCTCCCGTGGACCTTACCACTTCAGAGCCCCCAGCAGGATCTTCTGGAGGACAGTGAGAGGTGAGGCACACAAACACAGGGATAGGGCACCTGTCTTCTGAACCATGATGAGTCAATCCCAAACCTGACCTGTTCTGATGAGGCATATTATGGATCTGACTGCTGAGTTTGGATGCTAATTGCTTTACTTGGTTAATCTTTGTAACTATCAATGTGTCCGATTGTATTCTCCACACTTCCCTGACACATCCAAGAGGTGCATGCCCAGTGTGGCTACTAGTGTATAGTGCTTAGTAACGTAAATTGTTGAACTACAGAAACTGATTCTGTGTATGAAACAATTTAGAAGTAGTCATGCTGGAAGTATAAAGAACTACATGTGAAACAGTGTTGCGTGAGCGATACTTTTGCATAAATTTACCATTTACAGGAGATTAAGGTTGTTCTACCTTGGAGTCCTTGGCAGAAGAATTTTACTTACTTGATTTGGGAGGGTAGGGGATATAGTATCTATTTCCATTGCATGTAGATGGAAGCCTGCATTCACACCTTTAACAGCCAGTTTACTTTTGTGCAGGTATGCTTCCCCACAAAACAAAGAGAGGACAGGCTGCCCTGGAAAGACTGAAGGTCTTTGATGGAATCCCCCCTCCTTATGACAAGGTAATTGCTGTTGAATTATCATGCTTAAAGTTTTCATTTTTTTGTGCTGTCAGTGATGTCATTCTACCTACATTGTTTGATGTTTCTAAATGAGAACATTCTACTTGATCTGAGACACGACCCTTTTTTGGTTTGAATTTTTTTTTCTGCTGTCTTCTGTTACTTAACCCCTGGGCTCTTTTCCCCCCCCCCTCTTTACAGAGGAAGCGCATGGTGGTCCCTGCAGCTCTGAAGATTGTGCGCCTGAAGCCCACTCGCAAGGTACATTTCAGCCCTAACCCTTATTTGGTTGTCCTATGGCAATTGCTACCTGCACCCAAAAACCAGTGCAGGAGAGAATAGTTACGCAGTAAACTTCAATAAATCATTTTATAGCTGCTGATCACTTCTCAAAGGATTTGTAATTTTCTTAGTGCAGGTTGGCTGTGATACATAATTATTCATCACCATGAGAATACCTTGCATGCACTAGCATCTGAGACGGCAGCAAAGAGAACTTGGTGTCCAAATGCCATTGGCTTTTGGAAACAGTAATTCCAGTGTTGCACAATTTAAAGTGACATTTGTAACTTGATTTAAAAAAAAAAAAAAAAAAAAAAAAAAATCCAGGTGCTGTGCTGCAGTTGACTGATTTTAATACAAGTTCTGTATTGGAAGAAAAACTTCATTCAAGTTATTTTGCTTTAATATATAAGAAAGCACAAAATTAGGATTAGCTTTATCGTCTCCGCTTGGCACTAATCTTAGACTACCTTAGCCAAGTAACGGTAGGTAATCTGTGCTTGTGGAACCAGACGCTGGTCTTTTTATTGCGCACTGTTCTTTTTAGAAGGAAGGCTTTAGTTTAAATCCCTGTTCTCCTTTCCTCAAGTTTGCCCTCCTCGGCCGCCTTGCCCACGAGGTTGGCTGGAAGTACCAGGCCATCACTGCCACCCTGGAGGAGAAGCGAAAAGCTAAAGCTAAGATCCACTATGAGAAAAAGAAGAAAACGCTGAAGCTGACGAAGGTGGCTGAAAAGAACGTGGAGAGCAAAATCGCAAAATACACCGAAGTCCTGAAGCAATACGGAGTCCTTGTTTAAGCTGGCTTTGAGACAAAAACAGAAAATAAATGTTTATAAAAAGTAGCGGCTGCTTTTGGGATGTTTTCATTTTCCTGTTTGCAAATCTCGGTGAATGCAAGTTGTAGTTTTGTTCTGGTGTTTGTGTCCAGTTCTGTGTGGTTACCCTGCTCCTAATGTGCACTGGTTTCTAATCCTCTGATCAAGATGCAACGAAATACCATTAATATGCATACAATGTGAATGTGGGGTGTAGTGTTCAAATGTGATATAGCTGTGCAATTCCAGGTTAACCTGCAAGATATAGGAGACTACGATAGTGTTTTGGTAAGAATTTTTCAGAGGCATGTTATGTTCAGAGCCCCAATAAAGGACCACCCCCCTGTAAATTTAGAGGGCTTGTACGTTCTGCTGAGCCCTTGCAAAAACAATATTTCCAAATAACTAAATCTTCATTAAACTGACTACAGTTCTCTACACACTTTCCCTCCCAGGTTCGTTAAACAAAGGTTTCAGCCGAAATGTGCATGCCTAAATAAGTCTGTTCTGGGAGGAGGTACAGCATCACCAATATACTGGGATAAACACATATTTTTATATGTTGTGTCTCAAGTAGCTCCTTTTTTGGGGGGGTGCCCCACGTGGTAAAACGTTGTATTTTAAATGTCTTGGTCGTTCACAGAAATGCTGCTGTATTTGTTTCTCGAAAATGGCCGGCTTGTCTTTTTTTTTTTTTTTTTTTTTGTTTGTGAGTGGGCGCTACTTCCGAATCTCGGCTTCTCATTGGTGGCCTGTTGGAATTGCTTATTTCTATTGGTCCGAGAAGGCATTCCCGACTTTGCATCCCGGTTTGTGTTTGGCTCTCCTCCTGTCCGTCGCGCCGCCCTGTAAGGTGGTGTGGGAGACCCCGTGGCCCGAAGACGCGCGCACGCGTAGACAGGGTCGAGTTGACCGCGAGGAATTTGTGGATAGCTGCTGATCGCTTCTTCTCCCGAAAACACACTCGCACAAAAACAGCATAAATTCATTTAGTTTGAAATAAAACACGCCCGACTCCGTCCTGAAACCAGAAATAAAGCCGACAACAAGTGGCTGTGTCGGCAGCGGAATTTGTAACACACAGCTGCGGTAAGTGTTGTCTGGTTGGTGGTATTTTTCTCGGGGGGTGGGGGGGTTCTTAGGCCCTGGGATGGATTTAAATAAATCTTTATTCTCATAAAGATTAAAACGAGATGACACGGGATGCATGCGAGCATCTGCGTTGCGTAATGGTGGTGGGATAATGCATTGTCTGCATATTTACGTTTTTGTTTTGTTTTAGCATGTAGGCCTGTAATTGAATACAAAGGGGCGGGTGCTTTGCTGTGCTGCACACATTGTGAAGTTGTGGAGTTATTTACATTGAAGCGATTCCTTGTTCCCTCCCCAAGAGCTGTCAAAATGTATAAGGTCAGCCGAGCTGTTTGCATTGGATATCTTACGGTACATACCTACAAATTGACATTTAAAATGCAATTGTCACAAACAAACGAGCCTTTGTTAACAATACTATCGCG
>NW_024472101.1:0-25000 GCF_017654505.1 Polyodon spathula | reverse complement strand
ATTTAAGCACTGTGTAACCTGAGATTCCAATGAGATTTTGACAATTCAAATAAGAACTAAACTCTCCCCCTAATTTATAACACCACCTTGACACATGTAACCGGCTGCTTTGTATGATAGAAAATCAACAATGATGAACTACTGTTGTAATGAAATATGATGGCTCATGACTTTTATACCTATACTTCTTGACAAATGACAAGTAGCTAATCAGTTTGTATTGTGATACATAACCTGTGTATCACATTACAGATTCTTTCATTTTGAACTGATTAACCTCTAGCATGATGAACAGTGGTGCCTTTTACATTTCAAATGGAGTATTCAGTGATTTTGTTGGCTTTGATGGGATGAGGATGAACATGGTGCCAGTTGCAAGAAAAAATCAATCGATTGGCAGTACAGATTGGGTAGTTCAATGCAGAGAGGGACACTTGGCCTCATGTGTGAAACTGGGCAGCTGGTGATAGCTCTTGGGCATGACCTTGGAGCTATCCACTATAATAAGCAGGAACCTGACAGCCGAATAGAGGAATACCAGTCCCAAGCATGCTGGCAGATGGTGCTGCACCACTAAAAACGTGTTCAAAACAGAAGTGCACTGCATGCTTTCAGAAACTTTAAAAGCACAGAAGTCCCTGTCAGTAGTTTAATTTAGTGTCTCGACACAGCGGTTTTAAAACTTTCTCCACGACTTCATGAATGTTTCACAGACATTTTTCCACTGTTTTGGATTGCAGGCAAGGGTTGTTCCAACAACCTCCCACAGACGGGCCAGACAATAACTGAGGCACAGTATCAAGGCCTAGTGATTGGACTGCATTAGCAATACAGCCTGTTTTATATGAGCCTGCATCAGCCTACCTGACTCTCCTATATGAGCACTTCACAAATCCATTCTGGGTGGTTCCGTTCAGGCCGCGAACAACACTGGCATTGAACAGGCATGCTTGACTGCTGGTTGACCAATGATAAACCGTCGAAAATATCATGTATTAGGTTGGCAGCCCTTGGAAAGGAGAGGATAAATGATCAGGTAAGAGAATTCCTGTTCAAACATCTCTGAACTGTAGGTCTTTATAAGTGGTTATTAGAAAACGAATCAGGTTTTTGATTACTGCAGTTGGTATTCAGTATGTGTGGGGCATTTGTTACAATTCACATTCTATACGAGATGAGTGTTCCACATTCAGGATGCCTTGTTCAATTCAGGATACCTTGCCTGTTGGTAAGGACTGGTGTTGTCTTTCCTGTCTTAACATCAGGTAGTTATTGCATTAAACTAAGAATGTTTTTAGCCAGTTTCACAGACTGCAGTTGACAGTAATCTCAGACATTAGTCCAGGGCTGAGAAGGACTGCCAAGAATGCGTCAATAATCAGAGTCTGTGATCACTAGCTAACTCAATGTTATAGCCCTTGATTAATAAGACACTGGACGTTATAAATCAAGTAATCCTCTCGTTGCTGGGAATGCTCAGCCATGCCCTTCTGATGCTCAGTGCTGGTGTCACAGCCTCCGCTGCCTATCTTAAGCAATATCCAGGTGGTACCTTCAAGATCCCAGCACCGGATCATCTGCAGATTCCTTTCCCATGCAGTGTCAAGCATTGATACGGTCTTTCCTTCTTGTGCTAACATTGACAATCTGTAGTAAGATCTTAAGAAAAGAGGATTCCAAGACCCTGCAACAGGTGGCAGGATGTATTTTAGGAAGAACCCCTCTCCCCGTTATGGTCTAAACACAAAATGGTGATAAACTGGGTCTAGTAGTGTATTGTTAGAATTGTGTCTGTCAACAGAGTCAAGTTTGTGCCAAAAGTATTCCGTTTTCTGAACAGTTTACAGAAACCGACAGATGTATCCAGTGTTTATGCACACCTGTTATTTTAGTTGCTTAAAGCTTTTTCTGCTGGGGAAGAAAGGGTTTGCAATAGGCATCCTGTAGGTACAGTAGTATTTAATGTTTAACTGATATCATCTTTATGTTGCAGGCATTTTTTTTAATGAAGCCTCTGGTTAGACCAGTATAATTCAGCATGGATTGCTGTCCATGGTCAGTTTGAATATATTGATGGTATTGAATACCACTTTAGCATGGTCAAGTGGACAATTATTTCTACATGTAACCTGGACCACACTGTTCTGTTAGCATTACATTAAACTGGCTAAGGCTTTTCCATTAACTACTCCATGTAGCAATATTGAGTAACCAGGAAATTGTCATGAACTTTCTAATGGTTGTCTATGACAGCTGTGATGATTGATCATAACCGTGATTTAAAATGAACGGGCTGTTTAAAAAAAGAAAATGCCGGCAACAGGTGATTTATTTTCTTTTTTAAATTTTTTCGAATTTCTTTTTTAAATGTTGTTTTTATTTTTTTTAACCTGTATATTTGTGTTGGTTTGAAAGTCATTCCTGGGGAGTTACGCCACCCTAAAAGGCATGATTTCTTTTGAGGGTTTTTTTTTTTTGTGATATGCACTACAAAAGATGGTATTTGAAATCCGCCACAAGAAAATACTATATATTTATCGATGATAAAATTCAAATTGTTTCAAGGAAATACTGATTTAAAATAATGAATTACCCTTTTTTTTGTTCTATATTTAGTGTGCATATATAACTGTGAACAGTCAAATGTTGCCAAAGAGGGTGCAATATTTATTTTTAAATTAAAAAAACATAAGAAATATTACTAAAACAAGATTATTTTTAAATACAGATATATGGCCCGCAGTAGATATAAAATAGAGCACAGCTTTCAGAAATAAAAAAAAAAAAAGTTTTTTTTTTTTTCACCTTTCAGCAGCCTTTATTGTGCCACAGTTGTTAGGATGTACACTGAACAGAACGAGACACTCATATTTTTGAGTGATTATTCGTGCATGTTTATTTTTGCATGTAGATTTCCTGATGATCAAAAAGATGCCAACTGTACAGCAAAATGTATTCAATAAAAATAATTGTTTGTTAACACTGTGTGTGTGTGTGTGTTTTAAAAAACGTAGGTAAGCCAGCTCCCATTGCATTTCACAGAAATGCATACGCTGTAGCATGGCCTCAGTGGGCTTCTCTGTTAATTTACACCATCAATTTGTGACCTTGTCGATTTTGTAGTTTTTCAGAGAGCTGTTTGGAGCAGTGCCAAGCAGGGATTTAGAAGGCTTAGTTTGTATTATTAAAGTGACTGTAGCAAACAAAATAATTCCATAACTTGTACAAGTTGTGTACTTCGATTAGTTATGTCTTAAATGCCCAGCTTTGAAAGAAATCAGTTGCACTAAACTTGTGTTTTTATTTTAAAACACGATCTGTGGTACTAGTTTGCTAAATCTGTTTGCAAGCCATGCTTTCAGTTAGTGTTGCACGCACTTGGTCATTTCGCCAGGAGAGTGAAATTGTCCCCACCCCTTCAGTGGCTTCTTTTCTGTCATTAACCAATCAGCTGCTTCCGCTATTGACTGACATGCTCTCTGTCATCAACCTGCTTTGACGCAGAAGAAACTGCTGCTTTGAAATAACCCATAGAGAATAAGGGATAGAAACTGAGAGCTTCCTTTAATCTAAAGCAGTACCAGATATGTTTTAAAATGGACATACAGGTGTGCTATAATGTGTTTCTTTCAAAACTCTACATTTGAGACTAATTTAGCAAATAGATGGTAACAGGTAAGAATTATGAAATTATTTACCTCAACACTCTTAAAGGAATACTGCAGGGCAATGGTATCAATACTTCAACTCTGTCATGTTTGAATCTTGTAACAGTCTACTGTATAGGAGGGCTTAAGAGTTGGGTTTGGTTCTCGCAGCTCTCACTCGATCTTTGCTTGGCAGTTTTGGGCGCCCCTGTGTAAAATTTTACTATGGGAGGTGTCACTTATAAGAAGTTGATGGTTAGTGGATTTTAAATTCCCTAATCGCTGAAGAGCTGAATTCAAGTGAAAGCACCTTAAAACACTTAAATAAAATAAACACACACACACAATTTGAGAAATCACAATAACTACCCCGAATGATTGTAAACAGTAAAATAGAAGAAGAAAATGAAACAGAAGGTTAATAATATTGTAGCAATACTACTACCTGCAAAATATTTACTTTATAATTACTGAGAAATCTTTTCAAATTATGGTCTGGGATTTGAAGCTCTTCAATTATCTACTAGGCCAAGATATCCTCTTCAGGACTTTTCTACACCACCCCACCCCCCCAAGCCAAGATTACCAAAATGATTTGTGTGTTTGTACTGAACACAGCTTGCAGCACAAGCAGCTTTCTCCCCGTCACCAGGAAACGCTTGTTGTGTTTGTATTGTTGAGTCTGAGGTTTCCCACACAGGCTGTTTTGCAGGCCGTTTACTATTCACAGCAGACTACCTGATTCCTGGTGTGCTTGAGTTCAGCCGTGCCTGCCTACCTCAGAGGGGTGTCCCTCCTCCCTCAATGTCTAGACCTCCAGCAGGTAAGGCATGTGGACAGGGTGGAACAGGACATACCTTCTCAAAGGAACTGTTACAGGTAAAAGAAAATCAAAGTGCAGCCACCCTCTTCATGAAGGGAGGGCGGTAGAGGGTGGAATATATTGTAATATGTCACGTCTTCAATATGGAACTGTCATGTTTTATAACAACTAAGGCGATTTGCAGTAAACAGTCATTTAACAACCTGTGGCCACAAACACTCAAGACCTGTGCAATTTCAGTGGTCCACTTCACAGAAACCTTCAACAAGACTTTCTGCACTTTTCTGGCCAGTTGAGATCGCAGTAAAGACTATGGGTATTAAATTAGAGCCACAAGGGTGGAGTAAACAAAAAAAAAATGTATTAAGCACATAAGAGAGGCGGTTTGGGGAATGCAGAGTAGGATGAAGGTATGGAACAATCCTCTTAAAATCACAAAGGATGGCATTTAAAGCGCATAGCAAAAGCCAGTGTTTGGCCTTGCGAATCCAGTTGTAACAACAGTGAATGGGGTTGTTAGGAAGCAGTATGTATCTAGGTGTTGGTGTTGCTTTAGAGTCTTAATACTTGTTTTAGACCTTGTTTCAGGTTTCCGTGATGGTGTAGTAACTCAGGGTTTAACCCTTTAAACACCAAGCAGTAGATTCAATTAATAAAACACTGCACCTCTGTGAGCTTGTTTCATGATGTTGTTTAATCAGGCAGAAGAGGAGTCCCCTTTATATATCTAAGTAGTGGTTACAGAGGGGCCTCTTACTGTTTTAAGGGACTGTCTCCTGAGTTGTATGTTAGGTGTGCAACACAAAGGATGCTAAGAATTTTAAAAACAGAACAGGTATTATACGTCATGTTGCTACAACTCCTAAAGCTACACAAGAATGCTGTATGTAAAGCTAAAAAGCCACAAAAACAAAAAGTGACTTCAGGTGTTGTAATTTAAACTCACAAACAAAAACACCGAAAGCACATAACAGGATAATATTAAACAGGTAAGAAATTCAGCCTTTAATATAAAGTACCTCTTTAAGGACTGTACCTTTAGTATTTCCCTTGCAAGTGCAGTTCTCCTAATATGGTAAGGAATGTTCCTTGCAGGTGAGAGATCAGTTGAAGGAGCACTCCTGGCAGCTCCAGCCTGCCTCTGTGTGGACCATGCCCACCTCCGGAACATTATCACATTGTAACAATTCTAAAAAACTATTCTAGAACTATTTAAAGGGTATTGCTGTAAAGCTTTACCTTGAAGTGTGGTGTTATTTGCTATGTTTAACCCTAATTAGAATCTATTCAGAAAAGTGGACACATGGTTTTGTGTCTTAAACAGATAAAAAAAAAAAGAAAATGATTAAGTCAGACAGCAACTTCCTTATACTTCATTTCAGGTAGCAAAGTCCTTATATTTTTTTAAGCTACTTAGAAACCACCTACTGGACATGCAATAAATTACAGCTCCACTTGCCAACTGCCAGCATTTATTATAGTCCATATATCATAACTGTGATAAACTAAGCAGTAAAACACAGGGCTGTAATTTAATGATTAAAATCAAATGAATTAAAGCTCCAATGCCCCACAATCCTGCTCAATTCTAAACTAAAATATGAACTGCTAAAGTCCTCCCAAATGCACCCTGTATCGCATATTGCTGGCAATGCCAGAGTCAAAAAGAAATGAAAAAAGAAAAAAAAAAGAAAAAATAATTATTTTTTTCATTTCTTGCCTTTTTAAAGGTGTTCCCTGTTATTCTCTATTGTTGTTTCTCCTTTACCATAAATAGTATCATGTTGGCACCATTGCAAAGATAGTAAACACATTATTTATGACCTCATTCAATAGTCTTAACCAATGCATATTGGATAAAATACAAATCCAGCTTCAAAGCTTTCTCTATATAATTCCATTTAAACATCAAGTTAGCACTATAATACAAATGCAGTATAACCATTGGCTACACTTTAATCCCCTCACTGAATACACTCTGTCATTATGCCTTCTCCAGGCGTGCTCAGTTCAAGAGATCCTAAACTAAGCTGTCTGTTCAGTTTTCTAAAGCGCTATCATCTGCTATAAACTAATGCCTCCAAAACAAAGCATCCAGACACCTGGCTCTTTGGTATTAAAATAGAAGTACCGTTAACAAAGCACTGCATCATTACGCTGTGTATCACTTTGATCCCTGCCCTGATCAGGGTTTATATAAGCCCCGTCAACAGCCTCCTGCTCCATATCATTTTAACGCTGGTTTTATGATCCAGTCATACTTTTCTGTTTTAAAGTCCATGTTGAAAATATCAGCTCTATATGTGTTTCCTGTAAAATGTTCAGTATACAAAACACCACTCTGCTATTTTAAGCAACAAGAAGCCTAAAAAAAGGGAGGGAATTCTGCCTACAAGGGACAGCCAAAAAAATGAAATATTTATAATGTTAGTTGCTTCACCTTTAATGGAACTGCTGCAGGGTATATTTGCAGAAAGCAACTCCTATTTCTTTCCATATGTATGGGAAAGCATGTACGCCCCCTTGTGAAGTTTTGCTCATTTTATGATTATTTTAGCTTCATACGAGATGTGGTAGCTGTTAAAAGGTGATGATATTTAAAATGCTCCTCACATTTGCATGGATGCAAAGTAGGAAAAATAACCTTAAAATTAGCAAAGTTGCAGAAGTGGGCTTACATTAATTGATACACATGGGAAAAATTATAAAATGTGGCAATAGACCAGTTCATTTCTGCAAATGCACCATATGGCCATTAAAGGTGTAACAACTTTCATAGTACATATTGCATTTTTGATTACCACTTGTACACACCTTTCCCATCTGTCATTGGAGTTACCTTTACTGGAATTACCTTTAAACAAACTGGATATATCCAACAAGGTCCGGATTCTGAGGGTACCTCAGGATATTAAATGCAGCACACATTCACCCAACTATCATTTCAGACTAACACTGTACATTACTGAGGGGCACTGCAGCTTTAAATGCTTGCTCTTGCTTTATTCCCTTTTGATCTTAACGCCAGCATGGTGTTGACTTTCAGTAGCATCACATCCCCTAAAATAATCAACTGTACTTTGAAATAGTGCTAACCAGACAAGTGTTTAGTGAAGTGGACTAACGCTTCAGGAGCAGTCACTACAGGAGAATTATGCCCAGTCCACCACAGTGTGTGATTTTAAAGCTCCATTCTAATTAAATGGAATACCCAAGGTTTATTTAATAATTTCTCTGCTCTTATCCAGATTCTGACTTTGCTAAAAAATACATTTATCCACATATTTAAAAACTAAACAACAAGACAACATCATAAAATGCTAAAAAGTTATACATTAAGACAACTGCTACAAGGACACTCCTTTTCAAAATTCTTCTCTAAATGGCACAAGTTTCTTCTTATTTTATCGTCTATTGGCCACTCCTAATGATTTACTGAGCCTGGCCTTCAGACAGTATTTCCACCTTGTCAATGGTGACTTTTGGCAGAACTACAAACGTTCTGATAACTCTCTAGATGAAATTTATTCCTAGAAATGAAGCATTGCCAGAAAGTAACTTGGAAATGGAACAGTAGCTCAAAATGAAAACACATTCCATTTAGGTACACTGGAGGTAACTAAATAACTTGTAATACAACTTTATAAGCGAATTTCAGTAAATAAAATAGGCACATCATGTGGTAATGTTATGCAAGATTTAGTATTTAAGACCTAAAACGGTGTTAAATTGGTAGAAATTTCAGTCCGACTCAAGTCTACCCCATTTATCCTGCTGGTTTGACAGGACCTGATTAGCACTAACCTTGGACTACCTTACCTGAAGTAACATTAGGTAAGCAAGACTAGTGCTAATGGGATTTGCGGAACCAGCCATACAAGTTCACTTTGTTACAGGTAATAGGAACCCACCTGTGCATGAGCAGTCCCATTAGCAATAACACAAGACATGAACTAGGATAGGAAGCTGTGTCAATTCTGGAAAACAAAAACGACATTAGAACTGTATGCAAACAAATGAGAGATAATAAAAGTGCATTTGAAGCCATAAATAGGACACCTTTTCTATCTTTCCATTACGCAATTAAGACAAGATGTAATTTGTTTATTGTTTTATATTCAAGAGCGTTCATCAAAATATAAAAAAGAATGCAGTAACAAAAAAATAACTGAAAACCATGTGCTAACTAAAATAGATACTACCAGAAAGAAACCCTACAAAAATATACCATGAAATGTATTTATTTATTTTTTTAATTGCCCCAAAACCTCCCACACCATTACGAAGCAAAATGGTCAAAGGTGACTTTGTTGAACTAAAAATTGACTATGGGGTTACAGCAGCTCTACAAAGTGGAAACATTTCAGTACTGATAATGCTATGAGTGCATCCGGCACTGGCTAGCCTAGGAACTTAACCGATAATTAGACGCTGAGCAAAACCTAACTTCCTAACCTAACAAAGGAAAAAAAATAGGCAAATACATCCATTTTCAACCCAGTTTGA
Source organism: Polyodon spathula (assembly GCF_017654505.1). NCBI lineage: Eukaryota > Metazoa > Chordata > Actinopteri > Acipenseriformes > Polyodontidae > Polyodon > Polyodon spathula. The sequence goes on along the minus strand of NW_024472101.1, from coordinate 16,024 downwards.
TATTGCTGCACTGAATGTCAAATCAAATCTTACAAAGTACTGTAATCATGTTGTACACCAAATCAAGAAAAAATAAAAAAAATAAAAAAGCTAAAATGGCTACATGACCATTACAGCTTGTCTTCGTTACTGTTTCCAGACAAACAAATACTGGCTTCGTCAAGTTTCCTAATCTCATAGACAGTATGAGCTTGTGTTTAGTACGACTGTTTAATAAATACCTAGCCACGGAAAAGGAATGCAATGAATCAGTTGTAGGCGTTAACAAAGCAATAGGACTATACCACTAATGGATTTTTATGTAATGTCCATCTGGTTGGGTAGAGGACTGACACATCCCTATTACTTTGTACATTAGTGTGAAATGCTACAGTGGACCCTAACCCATCTCGGTAATCTTCAGAATCTGTGTGATACCCCCACCCCTCAACCAACCAACTTTGGGTTCGGTCGAGGACCAAGGTTGAATAATAAAAACAAAACGCGATTGAATGTGTTCAGACTGCTGTGCACCAAGACCCTCCCTGTTAAGCTTTTTTTGTCGAGCTTACTTTGGATCTCCAAGACGTTCTCCACTAGCTTTTTTTTTTGTCGAGATGACTGTGCATCTCCAGTTTCTTGCACCAGTTCAACAACAACAACAACAAGGTGTAAATGGAGACCACAACAACTGCACGGCACAGACAAACACAGCCGAGCTCAGTTCTTGTGTATTGAGCAGATTGATTTGCTCTCCGCTCTGTGGTCTACATGCTGGGAGAGGGCTGGGGGTTGACTCCGGGCGTTGCCTGGCGTGGCAGGGTGTACATGGCTCCCAGGAACTGGTCTGCAATCCGCCCTGCCTCTCTGAGACCGCTGAGCAGGGCTCCGTGGACAGTGGCTGGGTAGTTGCGAATCGTATGCTCACCGGCAAAGAACAGACGGGGAACCGGCTGGGAAGAAACAAGGAGAGGAAATTTACAAGGCAACAAAAATGTATGAAAACAAATACAGGTCATCCCACTTGTATTACTCATTTAAAAATGTACAACATCCTCCACCAAAGACAACAAGTCAAATAAATAACCCAAGATAAGAAAATCATAGCTCTCTTCAGGATTTTCAAAGAGATGTGTTTTTCAAGCTTTCTGCACTAAACAAAGACATTACAGAGCACAACACATACAGCTGGCTTACACCCTGATTAGAAGGAATGTTGGGCTGCCTGTCTAAAGTAGCTTATAACTTATCTTATTTCCAAACCCATTTAAGGTTTGCTATTCAACCTGGCTGTTTTAATCTGCATCTAGGAGTTTTAGCAATGATGCACACAATCATTAAACCTTACCCGAATGTACATGTTTCAGTTTTTATGTTGCAATACTGTTTTAAATACTGCAGTGTAGAAGCGTAGATGCATTCTATGCAAATAAACAGTAAGGTAGGAGCAGTAACTGCTCAGATCTCTCACCTGCGAAGCTCCAGGAACGGCAGGTCCTGGTGTTATCGGTTGTGCCATCAAGTCATAGTCATTCCCAGATGACCCAGCGGCTACGTAGGAGTAGGAGCCTCTGGCCCAAGGATCAGCCCGCCAGCGTGTCACCACTGTCTCCTTAGGCTGCAACGACACACACATTCACCGGTCAAACTCCAGCTTTTCCCAAATAACTCTCTTTGTATTAACCGAACAAGTCCCTAAAGATTTGACTACGATGCATTACCCCTTTCACACACACATGCCGCTACTGTGCCGGCACGAAATTGTGCAAATTTTACTGCAAAGGCGATGACACAATATATTTAAAAGAGAGTCCAGCTCTTCAGGGAAGATCAGAGAGCGGTGGATGTTGGTATTTGCTATATAAAGGATGCTCGTGTGAACGTTCTTTATAAGCAAAAATACAGTAAGCTTCACTGTACTAAATCTAACTATACCAGGCAACTACTTAAACATGGCTAAGCAATATAAAATATCTTCAAGGCCAGGGCACCTTGGCTCTATGCTTCTTCAACTGAACTGGTGCAGAGTATAATCCAGGACATACGGGAACAATCATTCAATAACCTGACATACCTGCGGTACGGCACTGCCACCGAAAATTCCCTTGAGGATAGCCAGGCAGCGCCCCACAATCACATCATCACTGATGTTCTCCATAATGCCAGCTGCCTCCCCAGCCATCAGGGCCAGTAGGATTGGAGCTGGAAAACAGGAACATTTAAAAATACCGTGCAGAATTATCAAATGTGGGTAACTGGTTTTCAATTTACCGCCGTCATTAACAATCAGAAGTCAGAAAAAGTAATTCAACATGGCCTTGATTTGAAAATGCTCAAGAACTTGGGCTAAGGAATGCCCACACCACATTTTAATGAGCGGTTCTTAAAATAGGAGCTAAAAATGTAATTATAAACACATTCGTCCAGCGAGATGTTTTATTGCTATACTACTGCCAGTCTATTTCCTCCTGCTAAAGTGTTACTAGGCAGGCTGTAGGGTTTAAAACTCAACACTTTGCTAGTTTCCCTGCTTTGTTGTATGTATTTTTGCAACATAATTGTGTTTTGATATTTTTTTATTAACATATCACTGGTCACGAATCAGTCTTCACTAGCTATTTTCATTTCGCATCGGCTATGCTTCAGGTCTTCCTGTCAAAACATCTTCTGAATTCATAACTTCGGCTGCTAAACCTGTTCAATCAGAAAAATATAATTGGTTCCCGACTCCTCTCCCGAATCAGCATTTTGATTGGCTCATTGGTGCTACAATTCCAACTAGGGAAAGTAATGTGCTGTTTTAAACCCGGTTCAGCATCACTTTAAGGCAACAATGCTGTGGGACTGTGAGGCTGGATCGGATGTCTGCCTAGAACAGACCATTCCAGCCTCCTCCTTTTCTTCTGGTCCAACTCCAGATTGTTTTATTTATTTTGGCCAATGAGTTAATTTCCTTCACAAGAACGTAAACTTTAATATCCACTTGTCAACACTTTCAAAAAGTGTACAATAAAAAGATCTTGTCATTTTGGATAACTGGTTCTGGACTGAAGTACTCAAACTATTGATTAACCTTTCAAGATTTCAAAATAGGAAGACTTGTTTAAAACACAACAAAGCAGAAATGCAACTGGTCAGATGACTAAACTAACTGTTTCCATTTTAAGCTACACATGATTGTTTCCCTAGCTGACAAATGATAATGACTATTAAAATGAATCCACCAGAAGTGAAACACATGCTTTAAGCACCTTCAGGGATGGTTGTTACACAGTGCTATAGACTCACTAGAAACAACAAGCAGATAGTTTAAAGGGGAAAGCAAAATGCATATGATTCACAGCCAACAACTTTATTTAATTGACTTGGAAATAAAGCTCAGGAGGCTCTTTATGTGTGTTTCTAAAGAGGGGGTGGGGGGTATTGGGAAATGCAAAACTTCACAGCATTAGTACCTGAAGCTAGTTTCTACTGTGCTGATCCCAGTAAGTGCTCATCCTATTTTATCACAGCCACACAAGGGCAGGAAATTCATTTTCTCTACCTGCTGTTAAGTTGGCGACAGGACAAAAATAAATCACCTCAACATATAGATAGACATGGCGCATGCTGTGTCCATATTTTTAAACCTACATCAATGCATTTGCTATTTATAAAGAGCGTTCATTGGCAAAAAACAATAACTTTACATTTAAAAACCTGCTAAGTGTTCTCCTGCTCAACACTGAGGGATAGCTCAAGTTCTGGTGTATATCGATTAATGTGGATCTCAGGATGTGTTGCTTTTGAGCCCAGGTTCCTGCCCTTACCTTTGTACAGGTTCCAGAATAGGAAGAGCTCCCCCCGACTGGCTGTGGTGCTCCCCACATGGCCAAACAGGTTAACACTGGGGTCCCAAAAGACACGGTCAAAACACAGCACCACCTAGTGTCAGGACAAGGGAATGCATACAGAATTTATACAGTTAACAACGCATTCTTATTACAAGGAAGAGCAATGACAAGTTAAAGGAAAACAGCAGTTTTAATATTATCTCTATGAGAAAGGCAGCGCCTAACTTTTGTTCAAATTGGGTTAGCATAAAACAAAACGATACACTAACAACTAAACTGTAAGCAAGGATTACAGTATCCCATTCTTGTTAATGTTCACAAAGACTCGCAGTCAAAATGTTTTTCAGAGAAGTTTCTTTTAGGCATCATTTAATCTGTGATTTCTTTTATTGTCATTTGCCCCCTCTGCTGGCCAAATCACATATTGTAACATCTTGCATAATACTGCAGCATTTTTTTCTGCAGCCTTTAGCACAAACAATGCAGCAAAAATGTGACAGTTCTGCACCATTCTTTACTGCACTAAGCAAAGATTATTTAAGAATTATAGTGGCAGAACATTTCCCCCCTAATGATTTCAACCACAGTATTTGCAATTAAGTTCTTGAATGATTTTTTTTTCTTCATCCTAAAACTAGGTTTTAGAAAGGCATATGCTTTTCTCCCTCTCTCATTTTTTAATGTACTCATCTCCATGCTGGTACTGCATGGGCATAACATATGCAAAAAAATTATCAAGAATACCCTGTAAGCTTAAATGTTCCCTCCAAGTATAGCACACCACAGTTTAAAAACAAAAACACACACACAGGAGTACAACAGAACATGCTAATAACCTGCAGTGATCTACATTTACGAAGGCAAGATTGAGAGGTTCATTACATTAGGAAACACAATATTCCTAAACCTCTTGCTATGCGAATGGGCTAAAACTAACTGAAATGAGTCGCATTGATATTTATGCATTCCTCCAGTTAATGAAACATATGGGAGTAGACACAGTGCTTGCAACACTTTCACTAACCTAAGCAGAGTGCTCTGGGTGATATTACCAGCCCATTCCCTGTCTGTGTCCGATACAATTGCCTTTTTTTTTTTTTTTTTTACAATTTAAGAGTTGAATGTACGTGCATCCAAGTTATGTGAGATGAAATGCAAGAGCAGCTGGGGGGAAAGCTCCAAGACGAAGCACGTTGTTTGGGGGGCCCTGGGTGAAGATGCTAGCGGTGGTAGTAGAGTTATATACTTTGTTGAGGTTTCCAAAGCCCATTCTCTGGATGGCTGAGGTTTTCCATTCAGGAAGTGGTGGTACAAACTGCACGGCAGGAGGCTGCTGCTTCATGACACCCAGGGGGAGGGTGCACAGCACAGCGTCACATTTATAAATGAAGGTCTGGCTGGTGGAGCGGGTGTTCACAGCAATTACTTCACAACCTGAAACACAAACAGAGCACAGGAGTGCTCCTTTAAATCTTCCAACTGGATTCAAGTGTTTATTATTATTTAAAAACCGGAGCTTTTCAGGAATGCAATAGCAAAATGAACCAACTGTTTCTGACACAGTGGTCTACCCAGAACAAAGTAACGAATGATTATACAGGGTGATTAGAAAGTAAGTTTACCACATCAACGCATCATTGATGTGGTACACTTAATCACCCTGTATGTATGTATATGCCTAAAGCACCAGGTTTTGTACAGAACACTAATGTACGTTTGGATTTGTTACAGTAATGCTAGGGGATACAGAAGGAGGTAACACACATAGATGATTCCCGAGATAAAGGATCACTAGGTAGAGAATGTTAGAGATGATTCTAGAGCTCTAGGAACATTAGGGTATATAAGCAGGATATTGACAGAACAGATTTTCCCAATATGGGAATGTATAATTAAAAGAAAATACTATATTGGAGAAAATTACAACACAGGAATAAAAAAGGCTCCCACTGCTTCGCAGTTTAAGCGATCTCAGTGTTTGGTCAAATTAAGCTTCTAAGTCTTGATCTTGACCCAACAGCTATGCAATTGTCATCGGTTTACCCTGAATTTTCTCACTAGATTGTTCACCCATCCTTTGATTCTTCCACAGAGGCTGCAGTAACTAGGAGTTCCTGAACTGCCGTGTTCTCTTTTACCAACCTGATGATGTGTAGCGGACTTGCCGCACAGCTGTGTTCAGTTTGATATCCAGTCCCTCTGCCAGAGCAACAGGAACACACGAGTATCCGTTCCGAACTGTCAAGTGGCTGCCTGTGAACTCAAAGTCGTCATCCTAAAAACAAAAAAAAGAGATAAAGCTGTATTAAAACCTTGCAACAAAAAAGATCAGTATTACATTAACTCAGCTCAACCTGGGGAATGAAAATATAAATGTAACTTAAAGTTTTGATTAAAAACAAAAAGCTGTATACTTAAAAAGTTGATTAGTGAGATTGGTGCAGGCTATTCTGAATATATAGCACTCAACAGCTATATATATATTTTTTTTAACACAGACGTTTTAACACAGACCTCTCATTCATACAGTTAACTCTTAACCCCTATGGTTCTTTTCACAGTGCTAAAAATGCACCGAACCTGAACTTCAATCAGGTTGTATTATCAGGGGAGAGGGAACACACTTTTCTCTTGTATTGCAGATGTTCTGGTACCTGTTCTGTACGAAAAAAAACACACATAGGAAATGGGACTGCATTATGACGTAAACATCTTGGTCAAAACCAAGTTCAATATACACAAGCACTCTCCTTCTGGTAGAGGGCCAAGGGATCTGGCAGCCTGTGTTCTCAAAACCACGTCTCGTATTATAATTAGCTGTGAATGCTGGCCGTTATTCTAACACAGCCCACCATTCACTTCCATGTGAATTCAAAATCAAACAGCAGAAATCTGCGAATGCCTTACCTGGTCCCAGTGCTTTAAAGAAAGGGTTGAAAGAGGTGTGGCGTTGGCAAACTCCAGATTAGCAAAATGCCAGTCCAAGATCTGTCTGTCCCTTGATGAGAGGTATACATCACTACTCAAAAAAGCAAAAAAATGCAAAAAAAAAAAAAAATTAATAATAATTGAGCATACATATAATAAAATAAAGGTGTACTGCACTGTCTTAATCATACATAGGGTCGTGCATGTGTTATCATTTTGGAAACAGATTTTCTGCATACTTTTTGGAAACCACAAACAGCCTGGCTCATGCTCCATTTTAAATTCCTAATTACTGGTAATGGATCAAAATGGAATTTGGGTTATGCGTTTGTGCTGTAAGGCACAGAAGGAACCCCTAAGTATTGTATGTTGTTCTGAGAACAAGCAGAAATAAAGCCCTTTTATATCCAAGAGCCCCTTTAAAAACAATTGTTCGGAGCCTCTGAAGTCTAAGCACTCTAACGAACAAGTATAGACTAACATTAGAACACAGGGCATTGTCTGAATTACTGAACAGTGTGGAATACCTGGGGGGATTGGCTTCAAGTTCCTGTAGTTTCTCTTCCAGTTTCACCTGCGCCTCAGACAATTCATCATATTCCTGCGAAACAATATGGGATAGCGTGTTGCCAGGTGATTACAGCAAGATGCATAAATACTGCTCATTCCATTCCAACTGCTGTCTATAACCATCTCTGCAAAAATGTGTTAATCTAAGCCAGTTTCAAGATCGGCATCAAAATAATTAAATCTGTTTCTGCATGCCAGAATAGCCACATACAGTATGCTGATGCACATGTAAGAAAAGGGAGGTTCAAGGCACATATGCAATGAATGGGTCTTTGATTGTCCAAATACTTCCATTATATGACTATCTTCATAATAAATGTGTGTTTTCTTTGGGATGAGACATTCTGCTTAAAAAACAGACACCACAAATATTCTCTGCCCTCTCTCTCCCTTCTGTCTGATCTGAGGGTGTGCTCTGTTTTTACAAGGATGCCTGGGGTTTCTTTGAAGTGGCTGACTAGGTATTGTAGGAGACAGAAGTGTCTTGTCATAACAGCTGCATTTCTAGAACAGATTCACATGAGTAGAAATCCATCGACACTTCTACACTTCTAAAAATAGCATCCTGTCTTACGAACTGGCGTGCTAAAAGAAAAAGTTGGTTGCCCAAAAAAGCTGGACAGATTTAAACTGTATCCAAAAAATAAAACCTTTTTTCTTCCCCCAATGAAAACAGAGACCAAAAACACACAGAAACAATTACTATTATTATTTTTTTTTTAATGTTGACTTCTATCATAAAACCAAGACCTCATGTTCCTAAAGACAAAACCTTAGTATAGCTGCAAAATGGGGTTGTGGTCTGATGCATCTTTTAAGGCTAAAAGCGTATGGAGTGACTTTGAAGTACGTTTAAGTATTATAAAACAGCACAGCTCTCTCCGATCTCACAGAATTAAAAGGCATGTTTGGGATCAAAGCTGTAAAAGTAGTTTAAAAGAAAAAAATTGGTATACTAATTCTGAAATTTGTATTTTCCAGTGAAAAAGCAATGATACAATTACCATTTCAAGTATGACATTATTTCTCTCACAGCTACATCGGTACAATAGGTACGATCCAGCACAGCCACGTCGCTTCAAACAACCGCCTGCTTACTTTTTAAACGCAGTTAGAATTTTAGACCTGAACAGGCACGTTGTCTTTCGTTTTCGGTACTAATAAAATAAATTATTGGACGGGACAAATAACATGACAACGAAGGCGCTGCATATATTGTCTTTATTAAAGCATGCCAGATGCCCTTGGGTAACTGAGTTTTGGGACTGTTTCTAATCAATTTCCACATCTGTATAACTTGGCAAAGCTTTGCCTTACACGTCCAACCAATTCAGTGGATGCAAACATGCAGTCTCAATGTATGGGCAAGTCTTCACCAGACAGAATGTCAGCAGCAACTGCTGGGTGATGTTGCATGCTTGCTTTTAACAAATGACAGCACTCTGTTTTAGTAAGGAAGCAAGTACCACTATTTGTAAGCTTTTATAGTGCAAGCATCGTCTACTTAGGTTTATTTAATGTTTAAACAGGTCAGTGCAATCCTAATTAAATAACGTGCATAAGACACACACTAGCTTCCAATATATATGCATCCCCAGTGGCAGATAAAAAGGGCATTACTGAGGCAATGATGTGTACTTGCCTTGCAGAGTGCTGTGAGATCCCTGTGTTTGCTCTTCACGAGAAATTCAGCAGTGATATCTCGGGGGGGCTTCACCTCCGAGGCTTCCTTGTACTGCTGATGCAGCTCCTTCACCTTCTCCTTCGTCGCCACCATCTACACAGCATACAGAAAAACATATTTTATATATATATGTGTACATAAAACGTCATTAAAGCAAGCAGGTGAACACTAGATAATGTAAGGTTTCTAACATGTTAAGGGCAGTTGGAGGCTTACCTTGTTTAGAAGTTCTTTCAGGTCTTCTTGTGTTTTCACAATTTTTTTCCAGTGTTCAATCTGTTCATCCTTCACATGTTTCTCCTGCAACCTGAACATGGGGTAAAATAAAAAATATCCTTCAGGTTTGCAATGAAGCACCATGGCTTTGTGTAGGGATCTGCTTACCCAGAACCAAGGCGATTAAAAGCTTTTAAACATGTGGTGTAAAATGGTCACAGGCATTGCCACTGAAAAGCAGACTCACTGGATGACCACTTCCAGAGCCTGTCCCAGGGACACTGGCTTGCTGTTGAGGAAGTTGAAGTCCAGCTGGTGGCTGAGGTACGACGTGGCCTCCAGCAGGCGGTTGAACTCCTGCTCCACCATCTCATCTTTTTCTTTCGGGACCTGAAATCCAAGCACCGATTTCGGTAAGGAAGCACTGAGACACGTCCCATCTGCCCCTGCATGTCCAACTCTTTAAATGCATCTGTCTCATTTCATCACATCTAAATTCAGTACTGAGAAAGCACATCATAAATTGGTTTCTTCATGCAGGTAGACATTTTAGTCAAACATCAACAAAAGCAGATTTCAGTTTTTTTCTGCTTGTTTTGGCCTATTAGATGACGGATAAAACAAAGAACTGTTGGTGTTTTAATTAAGAAAACAATCTAGAAACTATACATACACTGGTGCATCTTTCGCCCTTCAAAAAGAATCAGGTTCCAAACATCAGGGTGGACATAGAAAGAGAAAAGAAAAGTGAGCAACACTTCATAAGAACCATCATATCAAAAAGTAAAAGGTTCAAAATCGTTATCCCCCCCACTCCAAAATACATGCAGTTAATAAGCCCCTACACTCATTAGATAATCTTATTTGAACCAATCAGAAATTAAAAAATAACTCTGCCCCTCCCCCTCCCCCTCCCCTCACATCCCTCCTCATTTCCATCCTTATTGCTACCCCTTGCTCTAATCAATGAGAGATCTATTGCCAAGAACAAGTGTGCTCGGTGATGGACCTGTAAACCCAGTGGGTTTGAGGCGTTACCTGTTTGTGCCATCATGTTGAATAATCATCATAAAAAAAATTGAATAGAAAGTTCTGTTTTAAAAGCTGTTTTGTGGGTGTTGCACTGCAGAATGACAATGTATGCAAAAAAAAAAAGGGAGTGCTGATGTTGGTGGAATTTTGTAAAGAACAAGATGATCAAATTGTTTTTAACGTAAAATGCAGAGTGCTTCATTTTTACTCACAGCTTGTCCGTTTGCTTCATAAAGGGGACACTTCTGTTTGATCTTAGCCAGCTCCATGTTCACTTGCTTGCTGATGACAGCCATAGGGTTCCCACCTTCACAAACACAGGACTGTGTTAAATATTTACACTGAGAAAAAAAAACAGAACTTGCACCTGCTACTACATTTAATACTCATGAGCATCTAGACATTGTAGGCATTTAACAAATCCACACTGCACAGGAAGGAAAGCATTTCATGGATATCAATACTGAGCAGCCAAGAGATGTTTTGTAAAAGCTTTCTTAATTTATATCATTTTACTTTTGAGGCTTCTAAATAGGAGGAGAAAGGATTCATTTTTTCAAATGAAAAGTGTATATGGTTAACGAAGAAGAAAGTTTTAAGAGGTGTTTTCTGTGGAAAGGGAAATTTAAAATAGTATGTTCATTAACATTTTGGTATCACTGAACAATGAGGTATTGTGTTTTTTCACATTTACAGTGGACCTGAGGAAGTTAAACTCCATCAACATATTCCATGTATAAAACACACGTATGCATGACAATCCCACCACATGCAAATATAACAAAACTTCAGCAGGGGAGCTCTGTGTGAAAAAGACAAGGACATTGTGAGGAGTCGGAACAGCCCAAGGCTCACTGCTAAGACTCACCGCTTTGCATCACAACCATTTGTACTTAAATCTGCACCTCAGTCCCCACTATGCTGGGCTGGGCATTGGCTTTGTTACTACAGTCTCCAGATCACCCACCATTTCAGACCCCCTCTTGTTAAAATAGTGAGCTATTTAACACGTTCCACGACCCAAAACCTCCACATGGATTGTTAACGGTTTCAATGACAGGATGACAAACTTCCAAGCCGTGTGATCATAAGGAAACTTCTAAATTCTGAATATTCCTTTAAAAAAAAAAAAAAGTCTTACCAAGCCCTGTAACTACCATGGCTCCCAAATCAGCAACATAGTTTCCCTTGCGGAAAGTGGCCACTCTTCCTCCCACACGATCCTGTGCACAGAAAGACAGAACACCTACATTTTACTAGAACACCAGGCTTGGTGCATCAACACATACATGCATTTCTAAAATTGCAAAACAGAAAAAGCAACAACCCCATGGAAAGGGGGACACGCAGGCCAGCGAGAGACTGCAGAACACAAAGACCTCTCCTGTGCAGTAAAATGCCGATAGATATTCACACAAACAGATATACACAGGCTGAGAGTTCTTAATAAGAGAAGCACAGAATATGCCTGGGAAAAGATTGTTCACTTACTGTGTTAAACCACCTTCACTGGTTTACATATTTACCATATAAAATAAAAGTCCTGCATGTTTCCAGATGAAAGATTTCACGCTGTTGCTACTGTGCGTTGTGTGTTACCCCAGTCACAGAATTCTAAAGATTTTAGGATGCTCCATGCAGGACTGTTTATTCTTCTTCTCTTATTTAAAGTTTGCGATTTTATACATTGGAGGACATTTCCAAAGACTTTTACTCCAAAGAGTAAACTACTGATTTTTTTCAAAAGGAAAAAAAACAAAAAAAAACACCTTTTAAAACTTTTATAGTAAGTCAGTTTTAGTAAGGTTGCTGTTTTTTTTTTGGTTTTTTTTAACACTTTGAAGTATAACTCTTTATAAAGACCCCTCAGTGTGAAATGGTTTGCCTGTAAGGCTGCATACCCTGGCCTCCAGCACTGTGGCGTCCATCCCAAAGCTCTGTAGTTGACGGGCAGCAGCCAGGCCAGAGACTCCCGAGCCGATTATTATCACCTTTCCAGTCTTCTTAGCTGGAAGCGGACAGGAATTAGGAAATATCAACAAAATTGATTTTTTAAAAATATTTCTTGTTTTAATTCATATTTCTGTTTTCCTATACGGTTTATCCTGCCCTAACCCGCAGGTAACAGGACCTCGCAGAGTTTCCTGTGTTCAGTCTAGCAGGAAGTTCATGTTGGATTCCAGTGCCCGGAATACAGGAAAGCGATTGTATACCGCCGAGGCTGGACCAACGGGCTTTAACGAAGTGAAAGTAAAAATGACATCAGGAAAACAGAAAGGCCAACAGCAAAGCATGTGGGACAGGTGAGAATGAGATGCCGATGAGGGGCAACAGAAGTTTTAAAATGAGCTGTGACCATGGTTTTAAAAAGTAAGACAACACTGTTACTCACTTGGTAAGGGTTTCACTCGCTTGTAAATGCCAAAGTTGATTAACCCATGCCTCTCCAAGTAGCTATGTATCCTGTGGACAAGCACAGCATCATCTGGGGAAGGAAAAAAAAAAATACATTTAAGTTGACCGATCATTGCTATAACTCACCCTTTTTTTTTTTTTTTTTTTTTTTTTAACTCTTTGATTTCCTTAAAAAAATAAATCTTAAAAGAAGTCTTTTATTCTAGAAATCAAACAGTAACCCATTTCAGTATTTGTGTTACTTTTACACCCTAATTACCAAAAGAAAATGCCCCAAAGTGGTATGTTAACAGTGGGGAAAAAGTTAAAAAGATCAAACGGTTTTCTGTTTGAATAGACTGATTGTCAATTGGTCCTGGAAACAGCTTTTAAGCTGCAGCTTTAGCTCTACATAAACATGTCAAACCACAAGTATAAATGCAATAATTAACTCACTGTTGTATGGTGCTTCCAGCTGCTGGACGGTTGCTTCAAAGGTTAGCTGTATTTTGGGGTTATCCAGCCACAGCTGCAGCTATAACAAGATAAAGGAAAACATATTAATATTCCATTACAGTCACAAGTTAAACAAATAAGACAAACACGTGCTAATACAATGCTTATCGTGGCTGTCTCAAAGGTCTTCATATTCTTGGAAATTCATCAGACCAGTCACTACAATGAGATGGCCCACTATACAGTACATCTGCATCATCACACTGCACCTACAGTGCTGGGAAAAAGCTTGTGAACCCCAGTGATAACTATGGAAATTCCATAGTTTTACCATGTTGTTGAATTTTACCTTCTTGAATCAAAACCAGTATTTTCTTAAATATCCAATAGGGTTTATATTAACCAATTCCAATTTCATTTGTGGATAAATAAATGTTGAAAAAGTACCATGTTTTGTGTCATTTGTTTAATCAGGTTATCTTTATCTATTATTAGGACTCAGATTAAGATCTAATAACATTATAGGTTTGAAATATGTGAAAATCCTAAGGAGTTCACAAACTTTTTCTCGGCACTGTAAAACATCACTGCCTAACAGTTTCTGCATCCCCAATGAAATATTCATTTTCCACATGCCAGTCGTGTTGGAAGAGGCGGGACTAAGACATGCGCAATTCCACGTCAGCTGCTGCATTGCAATCTACCTTTCAGTTGTATTAAGGATTCCAGGGACTTACTGTGCGGTTTCGAATGTACAAGAACACTTTGTGTGTCTGCTGAGGGCCGCTGATGATGTCAGGGAAGCAGGCTGCTTCCTGAGACGTCATGCGGTCATGAGGCAGCCGACTCTGAAAAGCTGCCCCCTCTACACCTACGAGAGAGAAACACACAAGTGTACATTTACACAGTACAAAAAGGGTCACGTTCTCTCCACTGGTTTAGGAATTAGCTGTAGAAGTAACCTACACCACCCATGTTGCAGTGTTTCCAGACCCCAGAACAAATCACAACAGCAACACTAATAGATTGAGATATATACATATATATATATATATATATATATATATATATATATATATATATATATATATATATATATATATATATATATATATATACACACACACACACACACACATACATATATATATATATATATATATGTGTGTGTGTGTGTGTGTGTGTGTGTGTGTGTATATATATATATATATATATATATATATATATATATATATATGGCTTGCTTTGACTTTTACCAAGTCATCCTCTTATTTCTTTTGTCTTACCTTCACATTAAAATTATAATATTATAGTACAACATTCGCAAGATTATCAATGATATACAAAAACTCCAGCTTAGGTATAAACCTGAATCATCCTCAATTTTTTTTTTAAATCAGTATTCAGTAGATACATTCTGTAAGCATTACAAAACAAAACAAACAAAAAATAGATTGAACTATTTCCCCACCATCCCCACACCACCGGGAACTATGTTTCCCTCTGACATGCAATTGGTTCCAGGGATGGAAATAAGACTCCCATTGCAAAGCAGTTTGATCCATTCCTGGTTTTACTGAGTTTCATAAGACATGTGTTACCGCTACACTGTGGCTAACCAAGCTTATAGTAAAACCTGGAATGGATAAAACTGCTACGCAATAGGAGTCTTATTTCCATCACTGTCAGTGCCACCCCTTTTCAAATGAACGCACCACCCTACCCCTGCACTCCTCACAAGAGAAAATGAAAGAACTGCTAAATAGCGATTCTGGGACTTAACAGGAAATTAATTACAAAACATACTAAAAAAGAAAGATGCTCCAAACACTAAAGTGGGGATTGGAGTGTCACTGTCACTGTTTTCTGACTCTTTGAAACTCAAACAAATTCAACTCGATGACGTAAAGAAATACGGCCAGGATCTAAACGCATGTGTATTACACAGCAGTCAGGAAGCCAGACGGAGAGCTGTACGCCAAAAAGACTTTGATAACTATGCTATATGAAAAAAATAATAATCTAAATTAATCCAAATTGCAATTAAACAGTATCCACATATCCAATGGACCCCTAAAACCAATTAAACCACATATGCAGGTTCTATTGTATCAGTAAAGCTGGTGCTATTGGCTTCATCCTAATACAATGCATCAGAAGTGATATTCCTAATGTCTAGTGCCAAAGCAGTGCTTAAAGCATGCCCATATCCTATTATTATATTGCACCCTCTAGTGTTGTTTTAGGGAACTGGAGGATTATAGAAATCCAAACTGGAACTACAGTATGCTGACTCATTGGTCACTTTGTTGTTGACAATGCTTGTAAAGTCAATGTACCAGTATTTTTATTATTATTCTTTTTTTTTTAATTAAATGGATGAACTAGGAGGTGTTGATTGTATTATGTCCTTGTGGACACTGTGGCTTTTTGTTCCTTAAAACACTCCAACTTTAAAGATTTCTTAACTGGTTATATGATATTACTGCTGTGACTAGGAAGGCATGACAAGTGATATTTATGGAACTGTTTCACTAGCTATAACCATCGTATTACATTTGTATTGCTCAATTAATGAATGGATCATAGATCTGGTCTCTGAAAAGGAAACGCAACATAATGATAATGACAGAAGTGAAGCAGCAATGCTCACCGGACGGCTCCTCTGGTTCGCTGTCATTCTCCTCCTCTACTGGGGGAGCTGGGGGCGGTGGCGGAACCTGCTTTCTCTCCTTCTCAGCTTTGGCATTCCTCTCTTCTTCCGAATAATACTCATCTTCAGAGAGGTTAGCCAGGCTCTCGTCCATTTCTCTATACTCCACCTGCAACAAAAAGCACAATAAACGCTTCATTAAAACCACGTTCTCGGGTCCAGACTAACACACTGCCACCTTGATTCTAATGAAACACCTTTTCAAAAAGAAAAAGCTTG
>NW_024472100.1:0-3205 GCF_017654505.1 Polyodon spathula | reverse complement strand
CTTTAAACCAAGGAGAGCACAAGACTTGCTTGTTACTAAACGGTCTGCTTAAGACGTAGTGGGGAGAGAAAAAAAAAAAAAAAACAGGCTAACCACACACTGAAACTCTTTACTATCTGTGATATGCAATGTTCTGCACCAAAGGGTGAAAGGCTAACATGACCAAGCAATGAAACAGTTTAACAGCAAGTGTATTTTAAAATCTGAAGGTTCAAGAAACTGGAGACTGGAACAGTAAACCTTGTCCCCAGGCCTGCAAACAGTACTCAACTATACTCCCAGGAGCAAGATAACTAACGCTGGCTATGTCTATCCACTTCTGGGCAGGCTTACATGTTAACAGGTCTCCTCCCACAAGGAGTCTTGAGCACCTTCATAACCACCTACTTATTCTGTGCTTAAACCAGGTCATCTGTTTCCACTACACCTGACAATCTAAATGCACCCCAGAAACAAGTGTGCTTGTTTTGTGGTTGTTTGCACAAAACAAACACTAATTAAGATAATTTATTTTATATACCAAGGTCCGTTTTATCTGTGTTCTCCTGGAACCTCCCCTTAGATTCCCTGGAACTTCTGCAAGCTGCACAAAGAGAGATGGGGAAAAAATGCATGCTGAATGTGTGCAGACCTGTGCCAGGCTTAAGGCCAGCAAACACTGTGCTACATGCAACTCGCAGAATTCTCAACAAGCCGTGTAAAAAAACGAGGCTGTAGAATTCTACATTCTACAAACACAAAAAAATGACATTTCCAAACGAAACAGCCACTAACACTGATGAAAAGTTGTTTCATGTCATGTGAAAGGGACAGGCTTGGCAGTTGTGGTTGTTTGCAAAACTGGAGACTTTTGAATGCAGTAGCATATTTCACTTTGAGTGGGCTCTGAAATAAGGATGGGGATTGGCTGGCTATAGGAGCTCAAACTTCACAAGATAGGAATATAAGTTCTGTGGTTATCTGTTTCCTGTGTCTGTAACAACTGGTAGCCTGTTACAATTCAGCTAATCGAAATAAAATTAGTTTTACGCCATAAAAGAAACTAACCAAGAAAGTTATATCTGTTAAGGTTCCTCAGAATTTTGTAGAATTCTGCAGAAAGCTACACGTAGCACCATGTATTGTGGCCTTCACATGATTGTGGACATTTATAATCAATTAACAGATGAAACAACACTATGTGTATATAACAGTACATTTTAAATTGCAATTTAAAAAAAGGCAAAGAGTGTGTTTTATAGATGCGAGGAATGGATTTTTTTTTTTAACAGATCTAATCCCATGCCAAAGGGAAAGAAAAAGACATACTGTACAATATAATAGTACTTAGATTTGGGGAGGTTCCATCTAAATTAAAGGGGCTTAGGTACTCAGTGAGTTACAATGACTTTGGTTGTTGAGTAAAGGGAAGCAAATACATTATTTTCAAGTGTTGAGCACTAATGCGATGGAAACACTCCAACATCTTTGCATTGAGTGCCAATCACGGCTTAATATACACAGGGGTAAGCAAACATTTCTCAGTCTCCATTTTCCATCCCTCCATGGACAATCCCTATTTTAGAGCATTCCCACACTTGTTTGTGAGAATGACAGGAGATGTAGGATGTTTACTTTTGGTCGCTTGCGGCGGCTGGTCCTGCGCCCCTCTGCCGTGTCAGCGGCTCCTCCATCCATGCTCCCGGCAGCGGAGTGTGGCATCGGAGACCCACCGGGGTCCCCACTCGGGGAGGCCCGCTCCTTCTTCCTGGGGGTGCGGTCCACCCCAATCTCAGAGGAGCCTGCGACAGAACTCAGGGCCCCAGGCTGGGACTGGAGCTGCAGGTCCTGGGCTCCATCTCCTGGCACAGAGGAGGCAGACGAAGATGAGGAACCGGGGTCAGATTTCTTACTGGATAGCATCATTAACGAAGAGACAGCTCTCTCCTGGAGGAAACAGATAAAGAAAATCCTTTATAGGGGAAATAAATACAGAACTATAAATGGTTTACAATTTGGGGTTTTGAACAAGAAGCTGTTTAGCTAAAGTTTCAGTGGTTCCTTTTCTAGATGCAAATAGGGTAATATTACTCAAATCTTATGTTCCAAAATGTACTTTCTTCAGACTGGCAAAGCATTACATCAGGGCTTGTTTGAACTTCTTTCACAATACCTTACATTGTATTGTAATAACAAAGACAAACAGACTGTTGTTCATAGCTTAAATCAAAGCAATTACTATCTCCTGAAACGTCCTATTCTGTCTCCCCAATTTGCCCTAGTGGGAAAGCTAGGAACAGAACCACACCTGGGCTGGCCTTAGTTCCCAGATACAGAAACATAACAGAAAGCAGTTTAGATGCTACGTTTCATTTCATTTCACTTTTTGGAGTTTGTAAAGTGGAAATGTCTACTTTTGTCCCATCTTTGAAACATGGATTGTTTGTTTTTGCACACTAGAATGTCAACCATCATTCAAAGGATGATTTTTCCCCCCAAATATGTTATTTCTTGCACACGCTAAAGTGTACAATTCTTCCCTTTGTTTGGTTGTGTATGAAAGCAGCATTTATGTGTTGCTATGCAGATCTGCCATTAAGATTTGTAGCCGAACAAACAAGTGTATAAATGAGTGAATGGAAGTTTGTGGAGTGAAATCGGGTGAAAAATATCACGACACCAAGTGCAAGCAAAGTGGCAAAATATCACTGCTAAGCAAAGAAGTGAGAAATGTTCCTGTGGATTACAAACGAAAACATATTGAAAGTGATTTACATAAAGGGAAGCTACAAGCCAATCGGCAGTAGGAAAGACAGCTAAAATACAAAAAAAAAAAAAAAACACGAGTGTAAAGACAGATGAGCAAATGCATCAGAGAACAGAAGTTTACAGTTTACAGCTTTCTTTACAACATCTGGTTTCAGAACTGTGGGAAAACTACATTTAGTACCTTAATGTAACAGTTAGACTTGTCAGTAGTAAAAAGAAATAAGTCTTTATAGAATTGTTTTTGGCATACTATTGAAAGGCTCTTGTGTATGTTGGTGTAGCTAAAACTACATTATTTGGCGACCTTTCCGTGAATTCTTGCTCTTTTCCCCCGTGCATGAGATTTACTGTGCCAAAATTGCAGTCCTAATGATGGGCAACTTAGTTGAAAGAAAAAAACTGTTGACATGTATTTTTAAAAGAAGAACCATTAACTATTAGTCTGAAAGAGCTGAAG
>NW_024472099.1:0-25000 GCF_017654505.1 Polyodon spathula | reverse complement strand
CACTTGGATGGAAACCATTCACCAAAAGTGACAGCAACCCTTGAACACCCATTCTCCTACAGAAGATCATCCTCATGGTTTGTAGATATTTCTTACACCTAAGCAATACCCTCGTTTTCCATTAGAAAGTGTGAAGAAGCAATAACAAATCCTATGCCAAAATGAACCAAACCTGGTAACATATTTCTATGACTTCATATTTCCCCAAGATAGTTAGCTAAATATTAAAACAGTTCATAAAATAAAGTGAACCAACTGGGACATGGGGAGGGGAAACAAAAAAGACCCTATCATTTTAGATTTTGAAGGCTGGTTTGTGTTAGCTGGGTAGAGTCAGATGGCTGACAATGCCCTTGATTTACATCAGGCAGGGCTTCATTGTTTAATCAGTGGCTGTTAAAATCCTTTTACGGGACTCATCAGATACAAGCCATGGTGGACACCTGTTTCCAGCTATGTTTTTGTCCCAAACATTTTCAAATGGGTCAGTTGTGCTCCAATCTCAAGTATTCATTTATGGCGATACTGTTTCTAGTGACATGGTTCATCTTACATCCCCTCGGACCTAAAGACAGCATATCCACAATCAGCGGCTCTACACTGTATTTCATATACATTTTGGCAACAAAAACAATTAAATTAAAAAAGCAAAACAGTCAACTAAAAGTGAAGTGGTTAAGCTAGTGTATACAGAAGGATTAGTATAATAACCTTGTCTGGTTTTATCCATTTCTCAGAGCCCCTGGAAATATCCATTCATTCACTCACTGAGAAGTAAAAACAGAATCACATTTACTGTACATCAACCGCATCATGCCCGGTTACAAAATACAATTATCAGTTAAGCGTGCTACACTAATCCGCTAACAGCTTTTATTAAAAGTATGCAAATCACCCGGTTTGCGCAGCCGTGTTTCGTTTTTTTTTTTTTATGTAACCAACCTCTCGTCCTGCTTCATTGTCAGAGACTAGTGAAAGAAACCCCCAAATAACAGAATGCGATTGTTCAAGCCATCTGCCACAGTACTAGTATTGCTAACAATACAGATGTTAGTGCAAACGTACAAGCACGTAAACATACCTAACGTTACTGTTAGTTCCGACCATGCATCAATTCTGCTATACTGTGCTATCTCGGGTCTACTTTTGGGGACATGACTTATGTCTGCTAGCACATGTATTTTGTAATACTAGTGCAAAAGCAAATTGAGATTTAATAAAACCCACACTACAATAAAGGATCAAATTACCCAAACTGATAGTATTGGAGAGCATATACTTATATATAACAGTATGTAGTAGAGACGCGTGCGATGCAAAATTCACAACACGCATCTCGGACACCATTGCGAGTAACAACAACGCACAATGGCATATATAGCTAATATTAACCGGGCTTTAAACACATTCGATTACAACAAAAACGCACACACTATTAATCGTTTTGAGATATATATATTTCTCTGTTTTCAAATCTGAACACTGTAAATAAGATTACCTTGGAAAGATCCCGCACTGATCTGAAATAAACACACAAAGAAAAACCTCCAGCCGAACCTGCCAGCTGCGTGGTTCCGCCTCTGGCTCGATCCTATTGGTGCATTCGGCAGCCCAGCGAAGCCGACGCTAGCGTCTATTGGTTGCAGTAGCGGTCGTTCAATCCGAAGAGGAAGCTCTTGCCCACCAAGTACGCGGATTCACAAAAGGCACGTGTGCGCGCACGGACGCGCGCACGGGCTAGCGCGTACTCGTTTTACAGTGTTTGCATAAACATAGATTAAAACTCCACCAAATAATGAATTATTAACTGGTCCGTATGAAATATACGCAATGACACGATGTAAAAAAAAAAAGGTAAAAGATAAATATATAGATTTAAAAAAAAATAACAACAGACACGGTCCTGTCCTCTGACGTCATTTTCCGAGGCACGCCATCAGGAAGTTCAGGTGTTTCGTTCAGGTAACTTCTTGTTAGCGCTGAAAAATTATTTGGACGTTTTTAGACGGTTCGCTGAAATCTGCTTGTTTCTGTAGCCCGTGGCTGTAATTTATAATAAGGTAAGTACTTTATAACTTGTTAGTTAATTTAATTGGTTGGGGTGGCATGCTGGAGATCGCTGCCGAAGTTACTGCGTCTATCTCGCAGTAGGTGGCAGTCAGTGCTGCCACTGTGTGTGGTCAAAATAGTTGATTTATACGGAATAAACGGTTCATATCAAAGTATTAGCGAATGATGTGCATACATGTTACTGTGCTGTTCGAGAACCAGACGGAATGTTCTTGCCGCCAGCCGTTTTTCTAGTCTGGTTCTGTACAGTGTCTGATACATACTGGGACAGCAGGAGACACCATTGCAACGATAAGGACATGCACCCGGTGACCTATTAACCAAGCTAATTACGCCAATGTTAAGTTTACATCTTACTTTTGAAACGCAGTGAGTCAATGTTACAGAACTAGCAAAAAAAAAAAAAAAAAAAAAAAAAAAAAAAAGGTGCATGTAGGCGATTCGAAATATCTCATATCTATATCTCTCTATGTATCTATATTTTGAAACTCACCAGTTTTATTTTTTGAAGTACATTTTTTTTTTTTTTTTTTTTTTTTTACCATACGCGCTTTGCATTATGTCATCGAGGTATTATTGATTGTTTTTTTAAGAAGTGACAACAGCCAAGATCAGGCATTGCAGCCCAGGGGTGCATTTATATAAGGTATGTTTCGTGGGTAAACCCCAAGTCTTCCAAGGTTTGGAAGTGACACTCTGTTTTACATCATCAGCTTTGTTAGAAACCCATGGAATATTATTGTAGAACAAGTGGAGCTCACAAAACGAGGAAAGACCTCATAGGCTGTAGAATACTACTACAGCACTGGATTAGACTCAGTAAATATTGATTTAAAATTGTAAACATTACAACAAAAACATTGAAAAGGCAATTGAAGAGTGAGACCAAGCGAAGAAATAGGAAACGAATGACCTGTTTGTTCTGTTATTATGACAACACAGATTGAGTATTGGGTCTCATGCTAGTTTGTCCATTGTTAACAAACATAAGCCATCATTCATCATAGACTGCTGAAAAATTCCTCCCCTTCTTCCATTGCAAATCAGCACAGGTCATACTGTTCACCTGCTGCTCATCCTTGCATCGTCATTTTTTTTTAACCCTTAAGTATTTGCACAGACAGTTTGTACCTCTACAGTTTAATACAGAAAGCATTTTCAGAATACCTAACCAAGGACTGGGGAATCTGCACTGGGGTCAGTAGGGCTCTCTGAATTGCAATGAGGTAATCTGTCCCCGTTCAGTTTTCTTCCCAAACCCTCAAGTGCTGACCAGCCAATCCAGTTTAGCAACACAGGAAAAACAGGTTTCAAACCACATCACTTCCATTACTCAGGCTGCCCTGCAAGCATTGGTGCCTTTTACACGGGACCTGTACATTTCTTAGCCTCTCGGAAACTAAGCAAATGAGTCTCTAGGCATCAATATGAATACTTGAATTCATGTTTGTGTTTCTTATACAATATGAAAAGCAGCTACGAATCAAGTGTTCAGACTTGAATCTAGTTTTGCACTGAGTTTTAGTCATGGCAGTGTCCGGATATTGGAAAGGTTAATTAAAGTTCAGTGTGTCAGTGTTTTCTATGTTTTTAAATGTTTAATTGCTCTTTTACTGTCTGAAATGGCACTTGAATTATTTATGATTCATCCATGAATTTGGTAACACTGCTGCTGCATACTGAAGTAGTTCTGCCTTTGTTCGTAATAGAGAATTTACTAAAGAAATATGATTTGAGAACTCAGTTTGAGAACCAATGGTCTAGATTGACTTTGTATGATGCTTAATAAAATCAAATGATAATCTAACGACAGACTAGTTTAAGAAAAACGATAAGAAATAAACCAACTATAAAAGCACACTTGCTGTTTATTCAAAAGTCATGTGGTGAACTACAGTGATACTAAAGGCATTAGTTTGATACCTTATCAATATGCAAAACAATTGTTACACTCCTACTCATAACAAAATCAATTTAACTAATTCTACACAACTAGAGCCACTCCTACTAAAAGTATTTCCCATGCTTTTCCTATAGTTATACTATGCATTTACCAGAGTTTACCATGTTTTGACATGTTTTGTAATATGCTTTATCATACCCCACTGGGCTTTACAATGATTACCTGTACTTTGCCATCCCTTCACTCTACTTTATTAAACTTTGCTTTTACTTTGAGAAACTTTTATAAGAGACATGCGGTAATAAACAAAACAAACATCTATAAATACAATAGTATGTGCGACACAAGCTTGTGCAAAAACAACATTTTGTAAAATTGCCTTCAAAGTGTACACAGTGGAAAATGCAAGACAATACAATAGCATAGCCCTTTAACTTGCATTGCATAAAACAAATGCATAAGTAAACTAATTCCTAGTTTTCTCATTTGTCTGTAGTCAAGTATAAGCTAATTTTTACATTAAGTGCCCCTGCTAGCGATACATGACCTACCACTTCACAACCAATACTCATACTCACCAATGCTCTATCCACTTCAGATTTTAATCACCAATTCAGTCACCCAGGGATGCTTTGTGCTTCTATTTCCAAGATAAAAAGCCATAGGTTATTATTCCAGCAGAATTTCCCATTTTAAATTTAGCTGTACTGGTGCAGACATGAAAAAAAAAAAAAAAATCCTTCACTTTGAGGTAATGTACATTTGCTGCATAAAGTTGTGGAAGCAACACCTTTGCAGTGCACAGAAAAAAAAAACCCAAAACATTAATTTTAAAATGCATATTTTGGAGTTAATAAATATTAAAAATCCAGTCCCCCTGATAAAGTAACTTACACTGTTTCTATTGCTTGATCTTTGATTATTATATTTCAGAACTTCAGTCCACCCAGGGTTTTGAAATGGGGAAAGGGGATGCCAAAGTTGGTAAACCTGATAACACAGCATTTACCCAGCAGAGATTGCCTGCATGGCAGCCCATCCTGTCTGCTGGGATTGTGTTGCCCCTGTTCGTCGTTATTGGATTTACCTTTATTGGGATTGGAATCGGTCTTTTCATCACCTCCAAAAATGTTCAAGAGATTGAGGTACGACTCAACGCTTGAGACTGACTGGTTTCTATCATGTGGGGTTATGAACTGCTTTTAGCATTACTTGGCCTTCGTGATTGTTTAGCTTCTCATTCAAAATGTGGACCCTTTTCACTGCTATTGCTCTGACACAGCCGGTATAAAGAACATAATAATGCTTTGAATTTGCATCTTCTGCAAATCTTTTACAATAGACTCCTAGCCTGCTATTGACCAGCTGGATTACACTTCGTTATAATCTGATAAACTGTTAATATTTAATGCAGTGTGCGATTGAGGACCTTCTGTATATGTGTTTTGTACCAACATTTCATGTTTGAAACTGAAAAGATGAACTTTAGAAACGGTGGAAAATATAACCAAAAAGTTAAACCTGTATTTTTTGCATAACATTTTGAAAAAAAACAATGAAACCTCAAAACAATTTAGTGTTGGAAATGTTTTAATCTATTCTTTTACAGCTGGATTATACAGGTGACCAGCAGGGGTCCCCATGCGCTGGCTGCACCACTAATGCGACAGCAAATTGCAAGTGTACATTGCCCTTCAAGATAGAAAATACATTTCAGGTACTATAGATTTGATGCATTTTTTGTGTAATATTGAATTTTTTTTATTTTTTTAAAGCTATATATATATATATATATATATATATATATATATATATATAAACAAATATATATATATATATATATATATATATATATATATATATATATATATATGTAGAGATAGATAGATATAGACACATCTCAACACTGTAACATATTACATTTAATACAATCAGAAGTAGTAAAGTAATTGGTTATTATTGGTTGATCAGAATATACTGGAAACGTAGCCCCCATTACAAATTAAGCATTGCTTGGCAGTTTACATACTATAAAACAAGAAAAGTTAGAGAGCAAGAAATCTCTGTTTTAAAATGATATACATTTATTTTCTTCTTTTTTGTTTTCAGGGACCTGTTTTCATGTACTATGGCTTAACAAATTACTACCAGAACTATCGAAAGTATGGAATTTCCCGGGATGACGACCAACTGTTCGGAAATGTCGACAGTCTAAAGGTTTGAGCGCAATTCCAATCTTCTTTGAGAGGTCTCAAAAAAACTATTGTTCAGTGGGGTCCAGTGTAGGCAAAGCACACCCATCTTGCTAAAATAAAGTTAATGGGTCTATTTGATCAAAAGGGGGTGTAGACTTGGGAGTTTATCCATATGTTTGCTGCTTCTCTCAGACACATCCCAGCATCTAACTCCTGTTCCACGTCCCTGAAAGAAGGTTCAGTGATAGAAGCGTGTGAGTGTTGCATATAACATTAGCACCATAGTCACAAAACTAATTTAAAGGGCTTTCCAACAAAATTTATTGATACAAGTCATTTACTTGCAAAACTAGAAATAAGTAACCCAGTGCACTACAGGGACTCCCATGTGCACGTAATTAGTTTCTTTTGTAGCGACAAGGTAATAGAAGTAAAACGAATGTGAGGAATCACAAGTCAAATGAGGCCTCTCATTTCACTTGCTTCCTATTTGAATGGCAAATGGTTTTGGAGCATTGCAAGACTACATCTCCCCTTTCTCAATGCACCTGCCGAGATAAAATCGATCTTCATGTGGGTATAACATGTTGCAGCCTGCTAATGAGGACAGTATCTCCTAATAAATGTGTAAAACATATTTTACAAATAAAGTTTGTTCTGGGATAATTGTATTATATATGCATCTGTAAGCAATCAGGATTTGTCAGCACTGTATCTGAAAATAATATACAACATTGACAAACTTTTTTATGATCTGATATCCTTTCCAAAATAGAAATCTCTGTAAATTAGTTTCAGCTGTTTTCTATTAAATTATTGTGATCATTTAAAACAGGGGTGTCCAATCACAGTCCTGGAGGGCCATTCCATTCCAGGTTTAATGGATAAAATGATATAATTAACTAATTCACAGTCTAGGTGGAGGTTTAATTAGATCAATTAAGCAATTTAGAACTGGGTTGGAACAAAGACCAGGAGTGGAAGGGACAACTTTGGGCACCTCTGATTTAATGTGTGGTTTTTAAATGCTTCAAGAAAGATTTTAATAGAGCCATGCAAAATGGCCATGTATGCTGCAAATACTTATCATATTACAAAATACAAGTTTCATATCTATCTGCGTCTAGAGCAGGGCTACTCAACCCTGGTCCTGGAGGACCACTGTCCCTCCTGGTTTGTGTTTTAACTGTACCCTAAAATACTTTATTGGACTAATTAAGAGCTTATTAGAAGCTTAATTGGTCCAATCAATCAATTTAGTATACAGTTAGAACAAAAATCAGGACCAGGGTTGAGTAGCCCTGGTCTAGAGCTATGTGAATTATGACTACAGTACATGCAAAATATTCAATTTCTGTATTCATTGGTTGACTGACTGTGTTCCATGATGCCCCTTATATTTCCATGACATTTCCATGTATTCCATATTTGTATTTGCAGCAGAGAACAAAGAAAACCTTGCACATAAGGACAACAATGTATAACCCTGTACTCGGTGTGTTAAAAATATGTTTATTTGATAGGGGTCTATTCTGTTGATCCACAGCTATGGCCAAAAGTTTTGCATCATCTAGAATTTTAGGATAGAGACATTTAAAAAAAAAAAAAAAAAAAAAAAAAAAAAAAAAAAAGCATATGAACTTAAGATTGTGTAATCAAAGAAAGTGCAAAATGATGTTGCAGAAGCCGTCAATTGTCAGTTTTTTGTTAAGTGCATGGAAAACTGCAAAGCTGTATGTAATTCAATATGTTAGCGTAACATTATTCAGCAGGTTTCATTTGACTTCCATGAAGCAGCATGTGATAATTCTATAGGGAGGGTGTAAAACTTTTTAACAAGTTATTTCATGGATTTTCATAACCTTGGCCCTATTATTAATTTAACGGTGTTGTTTTTAGATCGATTGAATGTCTAACATCCTCATTATCATTTTTTTTTGGAATTCTGCATAATTGCTTCCCGTCTGTGCGTGCACTCCCTGCAAACCCCACTGTTCTGGGCTCTATCCATTTGTTTCTTGGATGTTCCTACAGCATGAGATAGCAAGGCACCACTCTGTATTAATTATTGCTCATATGTTTCTTTCTCTTGTAGAGTCCAGCAAATTCTTGTACTCCATACCAGATGGCTGCAAACCAGATGCCAATCGCTCCCTGTGGAGCTATTGCAAACAGTCTTTTTAATGGTGAGTTTTGATTTGTTTGAGAAAATCAACTGAAACTATGTGTAGATAAACAGTTGTATTGATAATCTGTAATTTAGCTGTATAAATGTTCCAGTTAATTAACTTTCAGCAACTTCAACTTTTTATTTCTGTAGCGTTTGTAATTAAAATATCCCAAAATGAATTATATACAAACAAACACAAAAACTAAGCAAAGAAACAAAAAGAAAGAAAACTTTACAAACAAGAGTAGGCCATTCAGCCCATCTTGCTCGTTTGGTCGTTAGTAACTTCTTGATCCCAGAATCTCATCAAGCAGCTTCTTGAAGGATCCCAGGGTGTCCACTTCAACAACATTCCTGGGGAGTTGGTTCCAGACTCCCTGAATTCTCAAATTTTCTGTTCTGAATGCCCCTTTATCTAATCTCCACTTGTCCCCTGGTCCTTGTTTCGTTTTTCAGGTTGAAAAAGTCCCCTGGGTCGACATTGTCAATACCTTTTTTAGAATTTTGAATGCTTGAATCAGATCGCCGCATAGTCTTCTTTTTTCAAGACTGAATAAATAAAAAAAAAATTAGCCTGTCTGCATATGACATGCCTTTAAAACCTGGGATAATTCTGGTCGCTCTTCTTTGCACTCTTTCTAGAGCAGCAATATCTTTTTTTGTAGCAAGGTGATCAGAACTGAACACAGTATTCTAGATGAGGTCTTACTAATGCATTGTACAGTTTTAACATTACTTCCCTTGATTTAAATTCATCACTTTTCTCTATATATCCGAGCATTTTGTTGGCCTTTTTGTTATAACTTTCGCACATTGTCTAGATCAGGGGTCCTGGAGAGCCACTTCTTAATCCATGTGCATGCATTTCCTTCAATCCTTACTGTGTTCAGTTTGTGAATTAATCTTTTATGCAGGACTTCTCATGTGCTTTGCAATTATCCATTGTCTGTTGCATCCTCAAAAAAATCAAGCAGGTTAGTTAGACATGATCTCCCTTTCCTAAAACCATGCTGACTGTCACCCAGGATACTATTACCAAATAGGTAATTTTCCATTTTGGTTTCCATAAGTTTACATATAATAGAATCAGGCTTATTGGTCTGTAGTTACGTGGTTCGGTTTTGTCTCCCTTTTTGTGGGTCGGTATTCCGTTTGCAATTTTCCAGTCTGTCGGTACAACCCCTGTCTCAAGAGACTGTTGCATGATCTTGGTTAGCGGTTTGTAAATTTCTTTAATTTCATAGTACTATTGGGAGGATCTCATCCGGCCCAGGGGATTTGTTTATTTTAAGAGCTCCTAGTCCCTTTAACACATCTGCCTCTGTTATGCTAAAGTTGTTTAAAACTGGATAGGAAGAGGTTGACGTGGGGTATGTTGTCCATATCCTTGTGAGGCGTGTGAGTACAAATGGATTTTCCAGACAGTGATTTACGTGTAACAATTAAAATTTTATTTAATATTACACGAGAAAAAAAGAAAAATAATAAAAAAGGATGTGAGGGAGGGAGTGCGGGAGTAATCAAAAACAAAGGAACGGGAGCCTCTTAGTCCTCGTCGCGTTCTGCTTTAATCCAAAAAAATAAAACAAAAGGAATAAAAACAGAAAAGAACCAGTTAGTAAAGCCCCCGTTCGTGACACAGTCCACAACAACCAAGTCCTCCTCCAGCCTGTTTCTCCCCGCCTCTATTCCTTAGGACCAACCCCGAACACAGTAGCACGTTCCCTTTAGTATGCAAACCCCGCCCCGGTAGTCAGTGGATCACCAATCCCAAACTGACAGGTATCCTTAATTTCACTTGACTCCAGTGGCTGGAATTTACATACTCGTACTTCCGCCCCTCACCAAGGTGCCGCCCCTTAAAAAGATGACTTTTGTCATGGTCACAAGACCTTGGTAAGGGAAATCCCGAGTTGGTTTGATGCCTTCTACTGTTGGGAGGCTGAATTGCAGACCGAAACCCCTTTGACTCATCACAATCCTCCTTTGTAAAAACTTGTGAAAAGTAATCATTTAACATATTTGCTGTTTTTTTCTTTTCATCTATGATTTTGCCATTTGTATCTCATACATTTTACTTCCTCTTTGAATGTTCTTTTGCTGTTCTAATATTGGAAAAATCTTTTGGAATTGGTTTTACCCCCTTTGGCAATGTTTGGCCTTTCTAAGATCTTTTGGGCACCAGTGATAATATTACTAGTCCTAATAAGAGGTAAGAGAATTGAATTTGGCACCCCTTTCAGTCTTATAGAAACAGTCACAGGTGCAAATCGTTTTTAAAATTGATGCTAAATTATCAAACCTCCCCCCCCCCCCATCCCCTGTCACAACCTCCCACACGACACAAACCTCTCCTGTGTGGTGTGGGTGGGTCATGCGAGTTGTCCAGACCCAATGAGAAACTATCATCATGTAAAAAACAAAATTAAACAATCTCGCTAGCGCCAGAATTTTATGTTGCTGGCGCTATATGAAGTACCAAATGTGCACCCCTGCAGTCCCTAGTCACTGTTATTCTTTTTCCTTCTCTTTTCAGACACCTTCAGACTGTTTTATCAGGTTAATGGGGTCTACACTGAAGTGTTGTTGGATGGCGATGGAATCTCATGGTGGACAGATTACAATGTGAAATTCAGAAACCCACCAGAAATAAATGGAAGTTTGAAAAATGCATTTGAAGGTATTTCTTTCATCAGGTTGAATTCACATACATGCTAGACTAAGCCAGGATGCTTAAGAAATCAAGAATCCCAATCAGTTTGTAAGTCGTAAAGAATAAAGGGATGCTTTTATACCATCTACATACAGATCTATTTATTGATAATTTTAATATCCTGTTATCTGTGTGATCTATCTTTCTGTAATGCTGTTTTTACCAGGGTAACTAATTTAAATTTCATCTACTGGGTGTTCTTCTGAAGACTTTAATGCTGAACTTTGGTTGCTTAGTTATATTTCCAGTCCCCTCTGAAGCTTTTGGTCTATTTAGAGATGTATTGTATTATGTATCCCTTTAACCTCCAACCATTTGACACAGTAGTATGTGTAGAATCTAGCAACAGTAATGAAATAATTTATTCACACAGCTTTCCGCATCTGCTTGCCACACTAAATGTACTAGTGATGGATAGTATGCATTGGTTACAGAGAACTGCCTGCAGTTTTGAAAGCAGACATTTCTGATGCAGTAGTAGTACACAAACATATTTTTTATTTCATTGAATTTTTTTAATGTTTTTAATGCCTTTGTTTTAAAGGAACAGTGAAGCCGTTGAACTGGCCCAAGCCTGTTTATGAGCTGAGCACCAACCCCAACAACAATGGATTTATTAATCAGGACTTTCTGGTGTGGATGAGAATTGCAGCTCTGCCGAACTTTAGGAAACTCTACCGTCGGATATCGGAGGGAAACTGGTCTCGAAGCTTGCCTGCTGGAAACTACAGCCTTGAAATAACCTACAGTATCCTTTGCAGTACCAAGATGGGTGGGGATCCTATCTAGTAGGATTTCAAAGCCTTGGGAGTAGCTTTTATTATTATTTGAAGCCTTGCTTAACATGGCTGGCAGCGTGACTTGACTGCTTGTAATTATACTCCCATTCACAGCTAAGCAAAACATAATAGTAAAATTCCTTATAATAGCTCGGGCTGCAACAACCAGTCGACCTTCTAACGTGGTTAGTTTTAAAAATAAATAAATAAATAAATAAATGCTTTCATTAAAGTGATTATTCCTTGACCACTGTTTCCCCAGATTATCCAGTGCTTGATTTTCAAGGAAAAAAGAAAGTGGTTTTCAGCACTGTGACTTGGATGGGGGGGAAGAACAACTTCCTGGGAATCGCCTACTTGGTTTTTGGGAGTCTCTGCATTGTCATGGCTCTCATAATGCTTATTGTATATGCAAAATATCAGGTCCAGATAGACCGTGATATGTGAGCTCCATCTCCTGCATTTACTCACATGAGGAGGATTACTTTTTGTCTTGGATAATGGCTTTACTCACCTGTGAAAGCTGCTGGACTGAACCTATATTGCTTGGATTAGTTGAATAAGTGTGGCTAGTTTGAAACCGGTACCTCACGTCAGGCTCATGATGTAAAAATCTAAGGAGGGTTATGTTGAGAAATGAGTAAAACTCGCACTGCACTTTTTATTTGTTCACAACAGCGTCAGAATATTATCTATCAAATCACATTTAGCGATGTTGTTTAAACACTACAACTGCATTAGGTTATTATAAATAATTATTGTACTACATTAAGAAAAATTGGGCCCTGTTCACAAAACTTGCATCCCTTTCGCTTGTAAGTGTGTGTCTGCTTTCTATCAGGGTTAAGAAACATTCAAATCATCAAAACATTCTATAAATAAAATGTGCTAAAGTTTTGCCTTAATCAGGAGTTGATTGGCTCAACATATACCCCACCAGGATACCCCACAGTGGCATTTTACAGTAGTCGGGAATGCACCTGGATTGCATCAAGAACCTTTTTATTACAGGTAATCCAAGGATAATCATGGATAGGTGGTTGATACAATCCACAGTCATTTCACAGGGCAATAAATCAGATGTGGTTTATCAAGGTGGGGTATAGTATCAAAACAACAGCTGTCACAATGGGCTTGCAGTGAATCTTGCACAATGGTGTGTTTTATTTATTTTTTAAATCTCAGTTTAATTGCACCTTTAGATCTGATTGCACAGAAAACTTAAGAGAAAGAACATAGTGGTTTATCATCTCTGTGCTTATTGTAATTTACGTGAACAAAAAAGTTAACTCAGTTCATGTAAAATTCATAAAAATAATTTTGATCGAAATCCTGACAATTATACATGTCCAAATTATTTATTGTGGTACTTGAGAAACAGGCATTTTAGAATATTTATTTATTCCTTGCATGTTACTGATTAAGGGGGCTAACCGGGTAGAAGCTCCAACCTTTATAACCGTACAGTGAAAACCACAATCTGATTGCGTTTGATAATTCATTAAATTACAAAAAAGTAGCAGGTTTAGAATTGACAACAAAGGAAATGCGATTTCTACAGAATGCAGTAATTAATTTACAATTGGGAATTGTTACGTGATTTACACTGTATTCATCTTTATCTGTAAATGTGAAATATGCTAAGAGAGTTGTTCTATTTTTCTACAGCAACTGATGGTGCGGGGTGCGTCTGGCATTGTTTAAAAAGGTTGGGGTTCTGCTTGTCTTTCTGTGTCTTATTTTCATTGTATGTGGAAGGTTTGCAGATATTGGGGTTAGGCATTGGACTGATCTGAGCCCTTAGTTAGGAAATAATCGTCTGTTACAAGGTTTTGCACTGATATAACTGGTCTAACAAAAAAAAAAAAAAAAAACTGAAACTGTACACTTCAAGAAAAAGCTAAACAAACACGCCCACATAATAAACACAAAACCTGGATTTAATTTTCTGATTCGTACTGCTGTGGCAGGGCAGCAGGAACAATAGGTGAAATGTAAAATAGGGTATTTTTTGATTTCTACTGTTAGACGGTTCAGTTTTTAAAAATAAATGTCAAACTAGGACTATACTAAAAATCATAGTCCCTTTTATATTTTTTCTTAGGAAATACAATATAGTGGGCTTTTTATAAAGTGAATTAAATGGGGAAACCAAAAACTTTTTGAAAATGTGTATGAACGTAAATATTTTTTTTCATTCATGAGGCTCAAAATTGGTTCAATAGGATATTCATAGAGAATTGCTTGGTCTCCTTGTAACACTGGTCTAGTACTTGACTAGCTCTCTGTTTACACTGAACAGGATACTTATTGTGCCTTTTGTGTTTTCTGAAATAGCACAGTTCAATAATGTTCTTGTTTTTATTTTGTGGATTTTTTAAAATAAGATATGCTGCTGTACAGTACACTTTAAAAAAAAAAAGTCACACTTTGCACCTTTTTTAAGCTAAACTATGTACTGTAAGGGATCTGGGTTTTGGACTGTACTGTTTTATGTGCCTTTGTTTTAAACATTATGACTGTGATCTGCAGCCAACTAAATAAAACAATACCTTCACTAATGTAACTTGTCTTTTATTTTGCAAAAATCATGGATTTGCACCATCTGAATAAGTAGCCACCATGCTGAATCTACTGCTTGAATGTCAGCTTCATCCCAATTGAGGGACTAACTTTGACAGAGGCCAGGTGCAACGATATCCTCAAATTCACTAATGGCCAACAAGGATTGGTTTCAAGAGACTCAGTTGGCCATTATGGAGAACATCATCAATAACATTATGATGACCAGTGATGACGTCATAATCGTCAATTTAGAAACTGGCTGTGCACAGGGTCCTTTGTATAACGAGGATGCTAGGATGATTTTCAGTGGTCTATATGAATCCCTCAGAAGAACGTCGGGGAGCCATTCTGTATGAGTTTGTCCAAACCAGGCTCAGGTTTATGGAGTTCAGGATGGAGACTGGAGAATGTGATACTGTCTTGCTGGAGAGGGTCCCAGAATAGACTGATTCGCTACTCGGAGGCATATTCAAGACCCAAACAACCGTGGACTGAGATACATGAGAGCAGCTCAGACTCTTCAGGAGATTAAATTCTTCAGTAAAATATTCTACACATTTTTACATTTAAAATAATATATATATATATATATATATATAAGCCATATTTTACATGTTATTTTGTTTTTGTACTACTTCAGAACAAGAAAAGTTTCTCATGTGAATCGATTTATTGTTTAAAATCTCTATTCAGATTATCACTATAGAACTGGAGAACTTGTTAAAATGATAAATTGCATGTTCTGTTTAAACAAAAGTGTGCATTGTTCTTTACATACCTGCATATCCATAGTGGTGTCCCAAAATATTGCTAAATACCTGCTAAGCATAACTTTTGAAATGTAAGTGTTTAAGTCTATACAGTACAGATTAACACAATTATTAAACACAATATATAATACTGTACATACAGTAATTGTAGTTGTGGCCACTTTGGTCCTCCCATTGTCCTGAACTTTACTTGAATGACCTTGTGATGGTTAATGCCTAATTAGTTACATTTTTCTTTTCACTCAAGAAATCATGACAAATTGTAACTTTTTTTGTAAAACCATTTTCTAAAATGTTTTGATGATGTACACGATGATCAGTGAAGACATCATAATGCGACTTTTTAGGTGCTGATCAGCGGTCCAGTAAATGATGTACAAAGCCTAAGACAAGGACCTTGAGGACTTTTTTTAAACAGTAGCTGTTTAGGCGTTCTCAATGCTTGAGAAAATGAAGGCTAGGTTTCCCTGTGTGGATGGTGTATGTGCTCAGCGACCAACTTGGTCCACAGTTGGCATGGAGATGACCCAAGAGGAGGTGCAACACTTAATTTCAAACAAGATACGTCCCTCGGCAGCTGATCAAACCATCCTGATCATCTGTTTGTTTGCCATCTTTCTGATCTGTTTGTATGCCATATTCAAATCAACAAAAAACAAGCAGGTAAATTTAGATGCTAAGAATATATAACTTTTCATCTCCTGACTCCATTAAAATGTGAAATAATGCAGAAGATAATGTAGCCACAGCAAAGGAGTCAATCTTTGGTTTAATACAGTATATCTCTATATAATTCTTAGTTTAGATTAGACCATATCTGTATTGCAGTCTTCAGTGCACAGTTACCAATTGCAGTTCATCAAGTTTATTTGATTAGTATTGTGTATGTGAATACTTAAGTAGAATATAAAACCCATCTAAAATGTATATTCTGCAGTATATGCCAGTAGTATGGGGAATACTACACGTCAGTCCTAAGTGGTGTGGCAGGAAGGAAGGGATGAACCTTGATGGGCTGAACAGCCTTTTCTTCTTCCCTGACATTTCCCTGTTGTGATGACTGAATCCAACTTTTTTCTATTTGAACTAAAATATGAATCAAATTAAGAAAACATACAGTTCTGTAATACTGGCCTCCTACTGTGAATGCTCACTGAGGTGGAAATCCAAGTCAGCTATGCAGAAGGGATCAGTCGTGCACTGCTCATCACATACAGTATATCTAATATAAGTGTTGTGTGATGCACTGCTGTTGCAGATCTGACGCCTGCCTCTGAGATGTCAAAAACTCTATAAGCAAGAACGCAAATGAGCCTGGCTCTTATGAAGGTTGAAGCTGCTCGGTGAAACATCTCAAAACAACACACACCCTGCAAACTGTTACCCTCAACGTTAACTGAACCTGTCCCTGTATCTCCTTGCATTGCCACAACAGGGTGGGGGGAAAGTGTCCCATGAACTCAAGATGCTCTGTCATGGGCTCCTTCTGCAGAAGATGATCCTTCAACGGGTTAAGTTTATAGAGTTGAGGCTGGAGGCGATGGAAGCTTTTCTGATGAGATGGTGGACAGGGGATGATAACATGGAGGAAACAGATGGGTAATGAAGAGGTCGCCAGTCTTTTTTTGACATTTTTATGAGCTTAATAAAAGAAACAGTAAACAAAATATTGGTGGAAACTTTTGTAATATATTTGCTACATTTAATGGTATATTAATGGTATATATATAAAATGAATCATTGCATTTGCCAAATGACAGGTGCTAGGAGTTTGAACTCTCAGTGGTCAGTTCAAAGCAGGGTTCCAGAGGCTGTCTGAGATGCTGATGCAAAAACTGAACTCCAAGTGTCACACTGCTAAACACAGGAAACCACTTATCCTTCATTTGTATGCCTTTTTTTCTGTAAAAGACAGTGAAGCCGTTTAATTAAGCTGGCTTTTTTTTTAATTAGTGCATCAACAACTATGGCAAGACTGTTCTCCATAATCTGACATAAGAATTTGCTGTCAGTTCACTCACAAACTGATGTCTTGCCATTAATTCGTCACTGAAACTGACTTAAAGGTATAATGCATTATCAAAGGACGTGTTGTAGTTCTTGCACAAACAGGATTTTTTTAAAATTCTATTTCAGTATTTAATTATTACCTCAAATCTTAATCCAATTTATACCTGACATTTGCATAAAAGTGTGTGATACATGCATATGTTTCTCTGATTAATATTAAATGTACTGATTAATATGAAATATTACGTTTAAATAGAAGTTCGTTGCAGAATCGAAGATAGACGGATTTGCTTGAATGCTACACTAAGTAGAAGGACCCGCATTATTGCTTATAAAAATATGCCAGAATTTTCCATTTTTTGTTTTAATTTATTTCTTTATATTTTATTTATAGTCATAAAAAAATATATATAAATGTTGTGGCGCAAATAAAGTCTTTTTTTAATGTTACGTTTAAATAGAAGTTCGTTGCAGAATCGAAGATAGACGGATTTGCTTGAATGCTACACTAAGTAGAAGGACCCCATTATTGCCCCTGCCCCTCTTTATATTTTATTTATAGTCCCTCCCCTCCCCTCCCCATAACAAAACACCGTCACGTGGTTCGAAGTGAAATCCGTGATCACATGGCGAGGGCGTGCACCACGTGACACGCTTTTGAGCCAAGATGGCGAGCGCAGAGGCAGAGGCAGGTACCGCTGGAGTCGATGGCGATGATGCTTTCCAGATCTATTATAACGAGGTGGGTGGAGTGGAAAACGAGTACACAGACTTAACTGGAAACCAGTATTTGTTTCGCAAAACTGCTGGAAACCCAGTGGATCCAGAGGATTCAGCGAGAGCCCAAGGATTGCACCGACGGAGGCCTGGCAGGAATGAAGAGAGGGATTCTGGGGGATATAGCTGACACGCCGTGCTCTGAATTTTATATATTAAAGTGTTATCATCATTAATATGTTTGCTATGCAAAACGTCATATGAACATGTTTGTGTAAAGGCTATTTTCTTGAATATTGAAGGCTAGGTTCGTTTATCTTTGCTTTGCGGTTTGTTTACCTCATCGTTACACACACACACACACACACACACACACACACACACACACACACATCTATAATATAGATAATATGGAAAGTAAACTGTTGAATTACTTTATCGTAGAGGAACACCAAACTCAAGCTTTGCATGCCTGTTCTTTGCAGCTGTACGTCCTACCCTTTTAAAGCTTCTTTCAGTGTGTGCAATTAGTGTACTTTCATAGGTAATTTTAAGTCGCATAAGCAGTGCTGGTCTGCTTAGGACATGGGTATAACAAGCGGTTTTTATTAAAACTAGGGCAAATCTGATTATAAAATGTATAATCTGACTTGGATACGCCTAAAACTATTAATGCAATGTGTATGCGAAAGTTTTGTTATTGGAATTTTAGTTAAGACATTAAATTGATCAGAAAGTGGGAACTTTGTCATGTCAATACATTTACATATTTGCTGCAAGTTAGATCTGTTATAGAAACTTGTTATGCATATGCTAAAGGCTGACAAATACAATTTGTTTTCCAAGAACACGAACTACAGTAATGTATTGATACTTCATAGGGTGCCCAATGTTAGACCCTCAGATAACTTTAAAATCTAGTGAGCAGAGGGGTAGCACTGTTTGGGTTGACCTGGGAGGACCATCTACAGTGTACATAGAGGGTTTGTGCTTGATATGACTGTGAACTGCATTTATGTAAATGCACCTGGATTACGGAGGATGTGACATAATTTGCAGGCAGTTAATAAAGCCCCTTTCACACTGGCATACTCTACCTGGGTCGGAACCTTCCTGGGTCAGGAGCTGGTGTCATGCGGGTCAGCTACGTGGTTTAACGCTGCTTTTGATAAAGCAGGGTTGACCTGGGTGACAGACACAAGTAAACAGTACGTGTATCAATGCCCAAGATTGTAGTGCTAATCACAGTCTTGGAAACAAGTAGAACGATTTAAATCTTTAATCCATATTTTTACATATTATGTGCTTAGTTAATTAATGAATGTGTGTTTATTTCATTTAAATTTTTTCCTTTTCATTGAACAGGTGAAACAGATTGAGAAGAGAGACTCTGTTTTAACCCCGAAACAGCAGATCGAGAGGTTAATTAGGCCTGGTTCTTCATATTTTAATCTAAATCCTTTTGAAGTAAGTATCCAGAAGAACTGGAGAAATATAGCAAACATTTAATCCAAAGTGGTTTTTAGGGATCTTTTCAGTTTGCATCTCTTATTATTTTTTGCCAATGTTTTTCAGGTGCTACAGATTGATCCTGAAGTTACAGAAGATGAAATAAAGAAAAGATTTCGACAGGTGTTTTTTGTATTTTTTTTGATGGCTATTTGATTCTATTTCTGGGATTGAAATGGTTACTTCAGTTTGGTGTGTACACATGAGAACGGGGAGGGGGGGACACATCACATTCTGTTTTGAATTAGGACTTTTAACCCCATTTTATAGGTTGATTAATTAATGAATAAAAGCCCCAATTCAAATTCAGTCCCATTTTATAAATATAGCTCTACCTTTGATTAACTTTATTTCTTTCCTGAATACTTTCCTTATGATTTGAATTCAAGTGTAAAGATTAAAGCATTTTTCTGAAGTGTGTTTTATCCTCCTTGTAGCTGTCAATCCTGGTCCATCCAGATAAAAACCAAGATGATCCAGATAGGGCACAGAAAGCTTTCGAAGGTATGTATCAGATTATTGAGTGTTCAATTTTTAAAGAAAGCTGCCTTTGTAGGCAGTTACTGGCATTACTGTGGAAAAAACCTTCACTAGTTCACTGCCTACACAGTTTTGTTTTATAGATCTGATACAGTGAAATAACTAGGCAGCGCTGTATAATTATACTGCATTACAGGTAGGGCTTAGACAGCTGCATCACTTTCTCCAAGGTGTTGCATTTTGTTCCCAGATGATTCTTGTCATGTTCTAGCTCACATGACTCATTTTGATAGGGAAAAGTGTTCCAGGGTAAGGTGTGAATGCAAAGTAAAAATAATTGTGTAACTCCGTTTTGATGACCTTTCGACTTTGTCTGTGTGTGGAGAGTGCCTAAGTCTTTCATATCCTTTAAAGATTGTTTCAGAGGCTTACCAACAAAAACGATCAGTCTAGGAATGGAGGAACTCCCACTAGTTAATTTCAGTTGGAATGAGCCTTTTTATATTTTTCTCCCCAGCTGTTGATAAAGCCTACAAGCTGCTTCTGGACCCTGAGCAGAAGAAGCGTGCCATTGACGTGATCCATGCAGGGAAGGAATATGTGGAGCACATGGTGAGTAGCAAACCCGATTGCTAACAAAGGCGCGCATGTAACACATTGTGACAACATCCACATCGGTGACCGTATTTAAAATCCAAAGACAGTCAAGGGCACCTGAACACAATAACAGAAAGTGCTTCTCATTTATCTCTTCATAGTTAGGCCAGTTGTTGTTTTGGCAATTTTCATTGTTTTGATTTTTTTTGTATACATTTCCTGGTAAACAGTCGTCCTTAGATAAGGCAGAGAATTAGCCTTTTTGAAAAAGCAGTTTTATATTCCCGGAAAGGTTCTAAGTTATATATTAAACAGACTGCTGTTTCTCTCACCAGATGAAGGAAAAGAAGAAACAGCTGAAGAAAGATGGCAAATCAACAGTGGTGGAAGAAGATGACCCTGAAATGGTACAGCTTTCTTTATTCTGCATAAAGACCTAACTCATTCAACTTTTAGCTGGGGCTGATAATGAAATCACACATTAAACCATGGATTGTCATATTTCAGTTATGATAAGATACCAAAATGAATATATGGTTGTTTGCTGTTGCCTTTCTTCCTATTGTAGTTCAGGCAGGCAGTGTACAAACAGACTATGAAGCTGTTTGCTGAGCTGGAGATTAAGAGGAAGGAGAGGGAAGCCAAGGACATGCATGAAAGGTAATCTTGCTTCTGCTGAACATTGGGTTCTTTCATCCTTTCTGCAGTAACGTTTTCACAAAAATTGCAATTGCCAGTTTATTTATAAAAAGGACTGGCCACTGAATATCTGTGCCTGTCGGTGGCTGCCAGACCTTGCATGTTGAGTCCATAGCAACAGATTTCAAAAGCTGTTAGAGAGTCTTGGGTAATATTGCTCCTAATTAGATGTTTAGAATAAAACATCTAATCGTTGCTTCCTTTGCTGCAATAAATTATCCTAACTAATTATTGGCCAACATTTTGACACGTGATGCTGTGTTTTTCTGTTTTGTTAATTAGGAAAAGACAAAGAGAAGAAGAGATTGAAGCACACGAAAAAGCCAAGCGAGACCGAGAATGGCAGAAAAACTTTGAGGTACCCAGCTACCAAAAATACTGTCTCTCTCCAGCAGGTGGTGTGCTTACATTAGTTATGGCTCAACATACAGTTCTTGAAGTTCTCTCAATAAGGTGAAAACATATTCCAGTGTATCAGTGTCTGGCACATGGAGCCATCTGTGTGTCACATTTAAATCATTTTTGCATGTGTAAGCCGTGCCATGGGGATTTACTTCATGTTACTAAACTCTAATTTTCTATTTATAGCCACGTTGTATTGGTATGTAATTTATTATAATTATACTTTGTCATAATCATTATTATTATTATTTAATAAAAAAAGTATATATCCTTGCAGATTTCTTGTTTTGACACATCAGCCTGTTATGCAAAGAAAGGCTTTAATTCAAGTATGTTTCTAACTGGAAATTCCTTTCACAGTATCATTATTATACTGTACATCAAATTACTGTAAACTGTTCTGTGGGAAGGGCCGTTTTCTATGGTACTAATCATTCTGCAAGCTATTGCAACAGAAGAACCTGGTGGTTTTATAAAGAGGAAGAGTGGGTATAGGGTCAAAAAGCTGAAACACAACGATTCAGTGTAGATTGTTAAAGTTGTTTATTGAACATAGCAGAGGTCTGGAGAGACAATCACACATGACCAATGATGTAGGAAATTGCTCTATAGTTATTTCCTCAAGGACGCCTTCATACAGTGTGTTAGTACGAATCAGTAGTCGCTATGCATTAACAAATATATGTAGCATTGTGCACGCAGCTATGTCAGTAAATTCGCAATAACACTATCAGCATATTAACAGTTTGCATAAGTAACCTTGAACATTCTCCACAGTTGTTGCACCACTCAGTGCTGCCACTTCAACTATGTATCTTTTATTTAACCAGAACAGTTTTGCACACATTCCACACTTTGTAACCTTCCATTCTTCTTGCACTCTTTGTACAAGTCAAAACAAGTCAATTGCTGGTATTTTTCCATCCTCTGTTCTTAGTTTCTTCGTTGCGCATGTGCAGTGAGACAGAAAAGCAAATTGACTCCTACAGTGGGGTTTTGCAGTTTCCCAAAAGTGTGCTGTTTTAATGTGTGTTAGTTTTTGATGGGCTATTCCATTGTGTAACAAAACTATATTGAGAACCTAGCCCTGCACCTCGCTGATTTAAGGTATATTGGCCTGCTGGGGTTTTTACCTCCTGAATTGTGTGTTTTGAAATTGTGCGGGGCTTGAAATTCACACTAACACTGCACCCATTCCAGGGTTTCAGAACTTCTTTCATTTAGGTGTAACTGGAGTTTGAACAATCAGGTCCCTGGTAAATTTGTTGAGAACGTGTCACCCTTATTGCAACGTGAATATGTCACGCCTGTGCTTTACCAAGGAGTGTAGTCTAGGCAGCTGTGAGGGAGGAGCGATTTTATTTAATATCAAACTCCTGGCTCCTAATTATTTAAACAGTATACTTAAAATAACACAGAGCTAATAAAATAATAAGTCCATATGCATTACCATCACTTCATAGATCTCATATTTCCTATATGAAAGAAGCATGGATTATGTTAAATGTGTGTTTGATTTTAAATGTTATTTTTTCCACAGCCTCTTTAGTATTGGTCAGATCTGTTTCTTTTCAAACGATTCAGATGTCTGTGCAAATCTCACGCTATAACATTTCTGTATTTGATTAGGATCACTTAGTAGAAGCAAAACTTTGTAAGAGTTAAACTAGGGTTGAATGTGCCTGGCAAAACTGGATACTTTACCGAGCTCAATTTAAACACACGGTTATCTTTGCTTTGATTCTGGATTTATTTATTTTAAATTTTCATTAGGAAACTCGAGACGGACGTGTTGACAGCTGGCGGACGTTTCAGGCAAAAGGCAAAAAGAAAGAGAAGAACCGATCGTTCCTGAAGCCACCCAAAGTGAAGATGGAGCAGCGATAGG
This sequence comes from Polyodon spathula, assembly GCF_017654505.1. Taxonomy (NCBI): domain Eukaryota; kingdom Metazoa; phylum Chordata; class Actinopteri; order Acipenseriformes; family Polyodontidae; genus Polyodon; species Polyodon spathula. The sequence goes on along the minus strand of NW_024472099.1, from coordinate 1,533 downwards.
AACCTTGCTGGGGAGAGGAGGCCTTGCCCATGAAACCATCCAAATGCAACCCACTGTCTGCAGACGAACACAAAATAAGAGGGTGGTGTCTCAAGAATGCATAGCATATTACTGAATAGATAGGTCTGACCCAATAAGATCTGAGCACTGGATAACATTGGACTTAATTCCCAAATGGGCTTTATTATTCTGTGAACCCAAGCTGGGTTAGCTGACTTGTTTTGGTTTATTCTGGCATTATTGGCTTACCAGGAGTCAGATATAAATAGTTAGTGATCATAACTAGGGTATCGAACATTTTTACAGTCCTTAAAATAAAATACAATCTTTCTTTCTTCTCTTTGTTTTAAATAGCTAATGGATTCAAACCCTTTACTGTGATTTACCCTTATCTGATTGTTCAACATGTATAGGAAGAAGTAATCATTTTTTTGTGTGGGGTGTTTTTTTTTTTTTTTTTTAAGATGAGTGAGAGAGATTAACATGTAAATATTATACATTTACTGTCAGGACCTGACCACAGCTACTGCAGTAAATGAATTGCAAGATTAAAACAAACGCAATTGAAAACAAAACTGAACATCTGCTCGGCATGTTGCAATGTGTGTAAAGTATGTTCAGTTTCTAGTACTGCTGTTTACAACAAAACAAATATGACAACACTTCTAGTTGGAGAGTTTGTTTTACACATGCAGCAGTGGTTGCATTTTGAGTGGTGTTTTTTTTCCTTTGTTTTCTTATAAAGATGTTTAGTAGAGCAGTAGTGTTTTTGACTTTTTTTTTCTTCTGTTCTGTGATTTGGTATCAGGGCTAGGGGTCTTCGCTTAAAACAGAGTTAAAGCTATCCAGGGATCAGCTGATCACTATAGCTTCCGGGTGCTAAATGTGATCTTGCTGACTACAGTAGCTCCCCACATCAGTCAGATGGAACCTGTTTCTGTTTGCCACAGTTCTTGTTAAGCAATGTCCGTTGCTGTCTTCATGGTCGTATACACAAGCCTTGAGTTTTATTTACAAGAGTAATTCTGCAAGGTGATACTGTGCACTGACTGTGTTAAATATATATATATTTTTTAACATTTTGATCTCTGTGCAGTCTGCCTGCATTCAAACCTTTCTGTCCATTCTGGAAGGACTCTGTTGGAACAGCGTGTTTATTTTCAAACAAGTGGAAACTCTCAGATGAGTCAATCCTGTTTAGGCTGAATTCACACTGGGCGTGTTTCAGACTCTTGTCTGGCTCGTTTTGTTTGAGACAATGTATCAGTTTGCTTGCTGTTCACCCTTATCTGCAAGCAAAGGGACAGAGTAAGTTTGGATGCGAGATTAAGTTTTTTTTTTTTGTGAGGACTGAGTGTGTTCACAACACAAGTGCGCTCAGTTCCTTTAGTTATGGTTTATGAGATGGTATGTTTCTTCACCTTAGGCCTACATAGTTCAGTTTCTATTACATTATTTTTGTGATTTTTCAGAGTCTGGTTACCTTGTGTAGTTCGTTTCCAATGTGCGAAAGGACAGAGTCTAGAAATTTCT